>NW_017537291.1:74977-110063 GCF_001853355.1 Bactrocera latifrons
TTTTTTTTTTTTTTTTTTTTTTTTTTTTTTTGGTTTTTGGCTAGTAGAAACCCGTTTCTCTTATAATTTTTCTTCTTCAAAAATATGAACATAAATCAAAAGAACTTACAAGGCTATGACAGATGTGTACGTAGGTAGGAATTCGGAGCATAACGTAAGCATTACTCGCATATGCAAACAAGCATATGATATATATATTCATATATTTATGCTCATAGCACAAGCTGCAAGTAATTCGCTTGTCGTTTTTGGTTTTTTGTTGGTATTATTTTATTCAGCCAGCATTGTTGGTGAGTAATACGAATTTAAGTATGACAAAAACACGTTCGAAAACTCCTACTACACATAACGTGACAACCGCCCTCCCCCCTTTCTCTTCACTCTGTGTATGTGTGGGTGAGGGTGCCTGCATACGTGCACTAAATGACATGTAAAATCCGTAAGCTGTGACGGCAAAGGCAGAGGGAAGCGCTGGGTAGCGGATCACCTTCATTGGTAAAGTTTAAATTTCATAAGCAAAACTTTTTTTAACAAATAAATATTTATAAAACACTTACCTGGCACACGCAACATACACATTCCCTCCCACTCACACTCTGCTGCTGAAATGTAACTCATACGCCGTGTAGTGTGCAGGTTCGACTACAATCCCGTTCATAGAGTTAGCATGACCTTCGGCAAGGACGAGGTGATGTTGTTGGTTGTCGACAACGGCGTTAAAGAAAAAGAAAGGCTAGGCTTAAGAAAATTTATGACAGGCAGTGAAAAAAAATCTAAAAAAAAGTAAGCCTGAAAGTAGGAAATAGCCTAAGAAGGCGTTTTCCAAGTTTAACGGTATAAATTCACAATGTACTGTAGTTAGAAAATATTTTTCGAAAAGCTAAGGAAAATAACTTAATTTTTGTTTACAAAACATCGTTACGCATATGCTTTTCATTGAATGGTTATTGTTTAGCGCTGTTTGTTACAACTTTATGATAAATTAAGCTCATTGGTATTCATAATTTCACACTTCTTTTATTTGTAGTTCTTTGTGATTCAAACAAAGAAATGTAAATTTTTTTCATTTATTAAATTACTTCCTCATACTTACCTCCACATACTTTTCCTCTGTTTAGTAACTGACACGACCTCTCTAGGGGTCGTGGATATCGCTTTCCCATAAATTTGGCTGAGTTTCACTCATGAATTTAGAATTTAGGGTTGCCATAATGGATTCATTTTTCATCGCTAGTCACAATCCGATGCAAAAAAGAAGCATTTCTTTSCATTCATATGTCACCCTTGCCTTTGAATATATTCAGCTGCTATTAAAGATTTTGACATCGCTGCTTGAGTGACTCGTAAAACTTTAGCAAGTATTGTAAGTATATTTGTGGGCGGTAATAAGCTCATTGTTTACATATATTGTGACAAAAAAGTAATTATTCACAATCATGGCTCGATGCTACATTATCGTTGTGTAGGATCYATGAATTGCTCGTTCACAATTACGGCCGTTTTCGACGGATGATCTCACGCCAATACCTCAATACAACTAAATAGAAGTCCGTCTGTCCCTCCGGAGCTAGTTCATAATACAAGAAACAACGAATATCGAAGAAACAATGAGCATCAACTCAGTTTTGAGTAGCTTTGGCGAGTTTTTTTGGTTTAGACTCGTTTCTTTTTCTTTCCTCCATTCCGATCACCTAGATTGACCTATGTCTAGTCTGCAGTTTTAGTGCTCTCCATGAATATGGTATTTGAAATCAAACGATCAAGCATGTCAAAAGTGATCTGTTTTCGGTATTCGTTTGGAACAAAATTCAGCTTTATAGGGACGAGGCGAACAAGAACACTTTTCATACCCAAAATATCCACCAAAATCATTTGAACGGATTTGCTAGAGATGTCGAACTCTCTTGCTATCTCTCAAACACTTGCCTAACGATTTTTAATCACCATATCCTTCGCTTTTTTAACATTTTCATCAGTTTAAAGAACTCTCGACCATCTTTGAAGGCTTTGTACCACTCGTAACCTTGTGTTTTTGATAGAACTGAATCATTGTCATTATCTATGTCGTCCACTCCCATACAAATAGTATTCATTGTGGACAGTTTTTCAATCGGAAGGAATTCGGAATGCACCACATTTCGATAATCGAAGAAAACTTTCAACATAACCTTCATTTGTAACCGACTGTGACGTGRGTTTTCGCTTTGGCTAGCCTTTGTCGCGATAATCGGTCGATTGAACGTCAATTTCTGGGACGTAAGCATAGAACAAAAACTTATCGGCAGTAGTATATTACGTTCCTTGACATCCTGGTAGTCGGAAAGCATCGTTTCACAGACGTTAACGTGAAAACTTAGTGATTTAGGAATCAATTGCCTTTGTTCTTTCAAAAYGGTTTTCACTGATCCTTCTGGTATTCCAATGCCAGTAAGATCTCTGACTATAAATRGTGATGATTCTMAAGYACCAATTCCTTTATTTTATTGCCGCGTTRATCATCAGTTGATGTTTGATGGCCGTCCTGGCCATCGTCAACATGTTSTCAACCCTCTTTGAATAATTTGTACCAGTAAGTAATATGGGTTGGTAATGTTGTTGTAGAATTATTGTAAGGTTTTTGGTTAAGTTATTCCTCCTTTATGTTTTACAGTTTTTTCCTGGCATTTCYCTTATATTTTTCTCTGCAAGCATTATTTGCTAATTTTTGGAGGAAGCAAGCAAACAAAAAATGAAATCTAGAAAAAATATACACAAGCGAATAAAAGTTTTAAATTCAAATTGATGCACGCACCTGTGTTCGAACTAAAAATCAGCTGCCTCCAAACACAAACAAAACCGAACGCCGTAAAGTATGCAATGTGTGATTTAAATATTTTCCGCTGGAAAAAACGCAAAAGGTCGGTCGACCTGACCGGATTACTTAGCCGTGCGCAATGGAATACCAAAGTATTTTTTAATAAAATAACGCGTGTGCTTTTTGTTGTTTTTGTAAATAAGTTTTTTGGAGCATTTGTTCTTTTGCACTTTTTCGCGGCGAATTATCGAAATTGTGTTACGCCATTTGCCATTTGTCAGCATTTTTGCTACGTGATTATGTGGCGTTGCACGATTTTGGCGCTTAGATTAGCGTGAGCGCGCACATGTTTGCATATGCACACACMCACACACACAMCCAAACGCAAACGAACGAACATACACACACATATACAAGTGTATGCAACGTGCACTAGCGTATTCATGGGTATGTAGGCATGCGTCGGCAGGCATTTTATTACTGCAGTAGTCGCGCGTCGCACGCTTCAAATTGCCATGGATTAGGCCACACACACAGGCACACATACACACCTAACCATTCATAGGAGCACACATAACGGTCGCGCACCGCTTTAGCTTTTGCCATCAATGCGGCATTACGCGCCTTAACAAAACACCAATACACATACAAGTGTGCGTGTACATTTGTTTTGTCGGGGAATCCATTGAATTATTTAAATTTTCATTTTTCACATTTCGCATGACACTTTTATGGCTTGATGCGTGCGTGCACACGCGCGCCCACCTTTGCTTGTATGTGTGTGACTATGTGCACTTGTTACCACTACATATGTAAGCGTATGATGAGTGCTCAGCTTGGCCGCGACAAAGCCTACAAATGCAACTGTCGCATATAAATTTGCCGATTTTCATAATAAATGAGCCACAGCGCAGATATTTAGCCGCGGCGCCAGTGGCCTGGAATTGGCATTTCGAAGCGAGTGTTTAGCACTTCGTTGCTCTTTGCTCGCACTTCGAATCGTGGATTAGTTGCGTCAGCGCAAATGTCAATAAAACGAGTTGAAATGTTATTTATGTGCGCGCCACATACATTTTTGCGTAGAGCAGCTCAGCTGCGTTTATCTCTTTATGTTTTATTCGCAATGAAATTCGGTTGTTATTCGTTTTCCGACACAAAATTATTGCGAAATGCGCATGAAACCGATAATGGAARTGAGCTAAATGCATGTAAATGACTCTCTTATTTTTAGAAATATGTTCAGWAGTCAGAACAACAAAAAAGAAAATATTTTCAATAGAAAAAGATATTCAGCCAACATGCTTTATTGAAAGTTGACATAGGCGTGCCTGATTTTCCAACCATTTTTGCGAGAGAGTAGCTAGCAACTTCAACTCCACTGCTTTTCATTGTTCCAGTGTGATTTGCCTCAGGGATGGGCTCGGTCAATGTGCGCCGCGCTTAAGTGTCTCTTGACTATCTCACTGACCGATGGCGCCGAATTAAAGATTCACAGCTTCTCTTGACCTCGCTTGACGTTTTGCTTTACAGCATCGTTCTTTCGCTTCAGTTATTTGGCAGGCTGGAACACGCTGTCAGTGGACTGCTGCCTTTGGACCGCAATCCGCTTTTCGATCGGGTTCACAAACTTCGCACTGAACTTGGATCCGGTTGGGCTTTCAGCGTGTTTAATGGACTTTCACCACAACTTTGGATATTGCTTTCACCTTCATCCCCTCTTTAACGCTTCTAAGGCTTTCRAGATCCCAGTTGTCATGGACCGTCGCTGCATTGCAAAAGCAGGTTTTGCAGTAGCTCTACAACTGCTGAAAACTGTTCCTTCACCTACCTACCTACATCAGGTGTATTGTCACTGGCGATACAGCAAGTACAGATAGACTGGGGCCGCTGGTGGTRGTTCTCAAACCGACGTTTGGGCTGACATCTCTGCCTGATTTCGTCCTTGTTGAGTTTTATTTTCAGGCAACCGAAGGATATAACAAGTTGATTACTGTCCGATACTGAAACACCATACGCTGTTTCTCCCTAATTCACAATTAACACTAAAACACGAAAATTTTTAGACACAAACGGTATGATGAACTGAAATGAATGCACCATCAATCTCCAGTTGGTTGCCACCGATTGCATAAGAAATATCTTTCAACCAAATCCTTCGTGCGCCTAATCAGTACAATATTACTAAAATTAAGAGATCTCTTGGAGATCYAGCTTAATTCATAAGATCGCAACGATCGCCCATGGCACAAATAGTCAAGTTTTCAAAAGTGGATCAGTAGGATACATTGGATCCACAGCTCTCAGAAATTGAGTTTACTGGAATACTGTAATGCTCTAGGAACCGTATGTGTCTGRCAAGGCATACACGGAAGCTACCCAMCTTACGAATCTGCAAGGAATATAAATTTGAATAGATTGCCAATTTAATGGCAGCCTTAATGTTTCGAATACCTATAATCAAGGTAAATGGATAGCTTAAGCCAATATGCAATACTGCTCTATCACACCGATTCGCTTCAAGCTACATTTTATATAAATAAAGCGTCGATTCCAGATAGCTGAAATAAGAGAATGAAATCCTCATCGAAGGCGATAAGCCAATTTTCGATAGAGAATTTAAGCTAACTGGAYTCTGTGTATAATTCTATAACTATATCAGACACTGTTATGACCTACTTCAACGGGGTTCACTAACCACTCCTGCTAGATTACAACTACCCGTCGTACGCCGGCTCTTAGTTAATATATTTTCGGCTGAATATATAGAGAAACATGCTCAGTTAGTATATTTGGGTCAAATTGGGAGGCCACTCATACCATTTTTTGTTTTAATACGCCAAAATATATTCCTGTGCGCTAAATTCGGGGCCAAAACTGTAAAAAATTGTTTGACATATGCCAGAGCTTTTTGCCTTTTTAGCACACATTCATTAGTAGCAACATGGCAAAGGAGTAATGGTTTTGACATWCGAGTTGCTTTCATCTTTTTATGGTAGAGTTAACTTTACCGCCACATTGCTACATAAATATGTCGACATATGTACGAGTATATATTCAYATATATATATATTTCTAAATATTTGCAATGCCACAGCTATTTGATCGATTTCACTCCGCCATCGAAGCGCAAAGGAGTGTAAACAAAATAGCACACATACACATATATATAGTACATAATCATATTGATATGTTCACAAACTTACCATACCATTTGGAAAAGTACCATAAATGCATCTAGTTACTTATACTCAGTAGCTTATATTAGCATATTCATGTTGCAGCTCATTTTTTCCATCTGCAACGGCCATTCATCCGACTTGGTTTATCTACAAAATATATAGTTGTTTTTTTGTTGTTTTTTACATTGTAGCTGATAATGTTTACTTTCAATATTGCTTTTCATCGTTCACATTTGATGGCGCTCACTAAATATGCAATCACTGAATGAAAGGCGACTGTACGGCGGCTTCACTCAATCAGTTGGCAATCGGTTAAAGYAAACAGTCAGAGCAAAAATTACAAAAACAAATGTTTTTACATAGAAATTTTTCTACTAAAAATTGAAGAATRCACTGTGCTCTCTATATCGCTAGTTTATAATACAAGCTACAACTAAAATTTATTTTTGAAATTTTTTCGAAATTTTCATTTAAAAGCAACAATTTTCCTATAAAAAATTAATTTATCGTTATTTATGTAATAATATACCGCACATGCATACATATATGTAAATCCTATAAAAGCTCTATAGTTTTTACTGCTATATACATAGTTCATACATATATAAATGCACTTCGGTGTTCTAAATTTACAATTCTGCACTGCTGCAATCAAATTGCAATCGCGTCGCTAGAGACGTGACTACACAAAAGACAGATGGATACAAGAAGAAAGCATAAACAATGCATCGAACTCAGATGTGCTGGCCATAGTGCACATGAGGCGTTGCGGGTATACTTTGTAACCCAGTAAGCAAATTAATTTTTTTGGCATTAGTTAGACTACCAAGAAACTTAGGTTAAAAGAAGAAATTACATTTATAAAATTTGTTTATTTTTTAATCACTAAGCAGCAATGTTTTATATATCTATTGAATAAGCAAAATAAAATTAACTTTAACAAGAAAAAACCCTGTTCGATTCGCTATTTCTTTCATTTGCTAACTGCTTTGAGAACTGCTCTCTCTTTTCAAAAAAAAGCTTAACAATTGAAGCATTAGCAAAAACACAGTTGAATTGAATACAGAAAAGTTTGAAAGTGGTACAACGAGTAGCTTCACATCCTAGCAAGTTCTTTCTTATACATCTTAAACCAGTTTACACCAGTTTTATTATTGTAACTTTATTGTGAATGACTCAAACGACAAAGCACTGTCAAAATTGAAATAAAGGAAATGCGGTTTTTAAACTGTTTCTTCGATTCACTACTCTCTAACGTGTGACGAATAGAAGGTAGATAATATTACGCATTTCTTGTCACAGAACTCGGGCTAGATTGACAATAGAGCAAAAAGCGAAATCCATTAAAAAAAAAGATAAGCACAACATTATTCTATCACAGTAGGAAGGAGTGGACAGAAGAAATCGACAGTACCAACGGCKAAATCTATATATTCACCGATGGATGAAAAGGGTGAAACAAACCAAACAGTTTCTACTATTAGGCAAGAGGGAATTGGTAAAAATTTCGACCTCACAAATTATTCATGAGCAATCTAAATTGACTGTTTGGTGTAGTTTTTGGTCAGGTGGAATCATCAGTTAGTACTTCTTTCGAAATGTAGTTGATGACACCGTTACTGTCAATGGAGAGCGGTACATATCCATGATATGCAACTTTTAATGGCAGCAATTGGYAGAAGTTGATCTTGACAATATCCGGTTCAAACAAGACGGGGCTCGTGCCACACGACACGTGCAACAACCCAATTATTGCGAAAAAATTTTATGATCGATTATTSCAAGAAATTGTGACATTGAATGACCTATAAGAAGTAAATGAAGATTTCAAGACCGGAGCATTCTCTTTTACAGGTGTGTAAGCTGCTTTGTAGAARATAGTAGAACGAAACCATGTCCGATGAATGGAATTTAAGTGTAAGAGACCACACAATCTACGCCAACTACCGTGGAATAGGTCTCTTCAACATCGCAAACAKTCATCGCATTCGCGACATGGCTCACATGTCACCGTTGACACACATMACATCGATCGATCGATAATTTCRTTTATCTTGGAACCAGCATCAACACCAAGAAAATTATTTGCAATGAAATCGGACCGAGTAGACAATTTTGATTTTTGCTCTATGGTGCAGAGGCGTGGACGCTGACAACATCCGATGCGTCGACGTTATGAATTTTCAAGAGAAATGATCTACGGAAGATTTATGGTGTATTGGCAACAGGAAATATCGCATTCGATGGAACGATGAGCTATACGAGATATACGGCGACATTGACGTAGTTTAGCGAATTAAGAGACAGCAACTGCGCTGGCTAGGTCATGTTGTTCGAATGGTTGATAACACTCCAGCTCTGAAAGTATGCGTAGTACCCGCCGTGGAAGCCGAGAAAAAGGAAGACCGTTGACCGTTGAGGTAGATAAAAGTACYTGCCCGCACTTGGTACMTCCGATTGGCGCCAAATYGCGAAAAGAAGAAACGACTAAGCCAAAGAAAATCCAAAAAATAATGGCATCGTAGTTTCAATACTCATGAGCTTCAAACCCCCTTATTTATTAGAGAATGTTTTCTTATCCTCCACTCATAGAACAGCTGGTTATACAACTTTTATTTTAGTTTTCAGGTCAAACACTATAATATGAACATTCAAATGCCGAACAAAGTATAGGTTTGTAGTTCTATTTTCTATCATAAATCCATATCAGCATTTATTTAATAAATGCAAAATGTTTTAAAGCAAGCGCTTTCACGATCAAAAGCTTAGTGGGATTACATCATAGAAAGCTTACGTGTATTACACAATACGCACATGTGCATATGTATGTATGTTTATATACATAAGTATGCTATACAAATGCACGGTCACAAAAGCAATCAGAATGCACGCTACCGAAGCCACAAGATTCTGCATTAATATAACGGTACACTCTCCTTTCGTATTCGCCAAACAGCACGCGTTATCCAAAAACCAGCAAAAGCTTGCCAAGACTTATACGACAATCGTGCAATATATTATTAAAATCTGCACACACACACACATACATACAAATATATTTCAGCACCACCACATGCATACATACACAAATACCACACACGACATATGTATATCCCAAATAGCTGTTATACATACGTATACATATGTGCGACTTTTTTACACGAAGTACGCTCGCGCCAGTACCCACACACAACGTGCGCTCCACGCATAACGCCACCTTGCGCCCTAGCGTATGCTTCGGTGTGTGTGGGAAGCGCGCTCGTGGCGTGCCAGCTTTTTATGTTGATTGCATTGTGTTGCTTGGGCAATGCAATGGCGTCAGTAAGCAGCTCGCAGCGCGCTCTCATATGCAATGCATGAGTGTACGCAATGCCACGGGCGCCACCAGCGCGCTGTTTACTATATACGCACATGTATATGTTTATATGTACGTTCGATCGCTACAAATGCGTTTCGTGCTGCTTTGCGCAGACTTTTGCGGTTTCGACGGGATTTTTATTTCATTATTTTTCATGTTTATTTTATTTGCTGCTTGCCTCATCTTCTTCTGCACATGCGTGTGTGCGTGTGTGTGTGCGATTTCCTTCAATGCTCATCAGGTTCGGATGCGCAACGAAGCATTTCTTGTATTTACTTCGTTTTTTCGTCGACTTCTTTGTATATAAATTGCKTTCTTTCTTGCATTCCTGACTGTAAAGCCATTAAAGTGTAATATATTTTGAGAAACGTCACGCTACAATGAAAGAYTGCGTGTGTGTGTACTTAGTCGCCGGTTGCAGTAGCCTCATCTGACGCTRCGCTTTTGGCAGAACGCTTCACCGCTTGCKCATCCCTGTGAGGCTGAGTTTTATGCACCGAGGCAGTCAATTTTGTATTCTTAACTCAGCACGCGRCAGCAAGCAGCGMGTGCACGCATGTTTTGGTCGTGGGATAGCGAACAGTGCGTACGCCTATTGATATGCAATAGTTGATACCGACAATGCGGTTGTTTACTTAAGCAAGCATGACGGCTTTATTTTATACCCTTTTTGGTAGTTTCTGGTAGATTTTGTGGAAAGCTTAATAATGGAATTATGTTCTTCGTGTTCTTTATTATTGTAGACACCGCTTACACAGTTATAGCCGAGTTTAAAACAGCGCGCCAGTTGTCTTTCCAACGGAGTGAAGGTCTTCAGCAGTTTCTCCYGGCGGGTAGTGTGTCGAATACTGTCAGAGCTGGAAGGATTTCGTCCAWTCGGACGACATGACCGAGCCRATAAAGCTACTTTATAAAAAMRAGTTAGGTAAATGCTATCTTGTATCAAAACTAGATCGTCAACAGGAGTCTTATTTGGGCAGCCGAGAATGSCGATCCTTTWTTGTACCTAAGACACCGATTAAAATACAATACCTTAACAATTTAACAAATCGCATGAGAGTACCACAAATTTATTGAGGTGACTAATGTCAGAATGACKACGAAGATGTTGRAACCTCATTTTTGCAAAATCTGGARAATGGAGAACTTTCGTCCGACAAGATTTTTAACCCTCAATCAGTAAGAAATACTGCTGAACCTAGCTGAGAGCAAGTAGTTGAGTAGTTGAGTTGCTGGKGAGCACACGCGTGGTGCATATGTATTGTGCCAGAACGCTGGAGAACAAGGGGGGCTAATTCCCAATAAGATATGAGTGAGTTAAGCTTCTTCTTCTAACTAAAAAATCACTCACTTTTACCTAAAAKACACTGAAGTTATCCAGTAGCCACAAACTAAGCTTAGCGGTGAGCTCCTTGCAGAAAACTGTCTTCCAATATTTCCACGAGCAAATTAGTCTTAAGAATATCAATAAAGAGTATACATTTCAGTACAAAGCTGGAATCATACAGACAACTTGACCTAACCCGAAGTTTCTTGATACGCAGAACCATATAAATGTCGTCGTATATCTCGTAAAGCTTATCACTTCTAACGCCGGCTCATCAGATGCTGTCATTACGTATGCTCCGCACCATATAGCAGGACGGAAGAGGATGGACTCGTAGAGTTGAAGGAGCTTTGGTGTTGCTCAACTCGATATACAAAGCCATATTATGTATACCAAATTTAGAAATAGTGGCATAAAGGCAGCACAGTTTCGTGCTATTGACTTCAGCGTTAAAATAGACGAAGATGTGGTGTGTGTCAATCTTCTCTTCACGGGTCTTTTCCAATAATTGGYGCAATTTTTGAGTTTCCAAGTATAATGCCAATTTGATAAGGTTCAATCAGTTTCGGACTGATGCTGATACATGCACCCTGTCAGTGCTTCGTCGTCGCATTTGCATAGCCCCGCAATTCACCGGTCCTTGACACTTCGTTGTTTTTTAGCGGGTGATTGCTTTTTCGAACATCAATTCCAACGTCATCGATTGGAAAACTCAAGCTTAAACCCATTCGGTAAAAACTCAAAGCGCCACCTCTCTGGTAATTTTCCTCCATATTATCTTGTTGATATGTGAGTAGAGAACAAACCGCCAGGTATAGACTCGGCAACGTAGAGATCTAAGTTTTCAGTAGGTATTGAAGGAAAGAATTCAAAAACGTCCGTGCTCTGATCAACCTCCRTGAGCCCTAGAGCGTCCTTCGCAAGAATCCACCTGCTGGATTTACCCACGGGTGCTGAGTGTAGCATTACGCCCAGCCACAATCATAACATCAAAGCTATGTGATACGAGTATCAAACTTCTTGCTACACTGCACTGAGAGTCTGAATGACGCTCTAAGCTAACAGTATGGTAAAGATAGAAACATTTACTGGGCTCAGTATAACGCTGAATAAATAAACTCTGAGGAGTTTGAATTACAAATAAATTATTAGTTGAGTACTGCACAAAGCACATCTTTTACTTTCAATATCAGCCTATTGATAGTTATTTTAATCCTATGTTAGAAGAATTAATTACCCGTTTAGTTCAATTGTGACAGTATAGTGCAGGGTATATCCTTGGCCCGTCTCAACCCCTTCATGCTTCCTTTCGATTAAAATGCTATATCTTACCAGAGTTACAAAATTTCTTTTGTTTTCGGTACTTTCCAAATGCCATTTCCTCAACTCAACTCCATTCTACTTTGTTTTATGCTTTTAAACCCATTACTCTTGGCATCGCCAAATGTTGCAATTCCCATAAATATGCTGCCGCGGAGTACATTAAGAATTACGCAAATAATTTATCTATGAAATGCAAATATTTTTGCTGTCGCATATTTTATTTGTACGTGCTGCGAGCAAAAACAAAAAACCAACAGCAACAGCAACAACAACAACTACAAGCAGACTTTTCAAAGCGACTAGCGACTAACCAAACCAGGCGAAATTAAAATGACCTGCGGGTGTTTAAAAATGCTGCRCGCTTTCAATTTTTTATACATTTTTTTTATTTGTATGTGTATCTGTGCATGTACATATGTACATATATGTGTGTGCGTTTATGGGTTTTACAACCTCGACCGCCTCAAAAAGTTGCTTAAATAGGTGGGAATGCGAGTAAATAAAAGTGAAGGAAATTAGAAAAGTATATACTTAGCTCCCAKTTCAACTAGGATTGCGTAAAAAAAYWGGAAAAATAACAGAATTTGCTTAAAAATATTGAGCGAGTTTTAAAATTTGCGAAATTGCTTGCCAGCAGTATTTTTTTCTTCTTTTACTGCTGCTTGTTTGCCGAGCAGCCTCGAGCAATTACCGCATGCAATTCTATTTTTAACACTACCACCTACTAAATATAGTAACGGTACATCTCTCGCCGCATGCATGTATTTATGTTTGTATGTATTTGTGGCTTGGTGCTCATGTCCTGTGGCGCTTCCATTTGATCAAAGCGCATTTGCATGTGGTGACAGCGCAACAGCTCCCAATACCATTACACTCATGGACAAACACACGCATTCAGAAAGACTCTTACACACTAAACAGAAGCACATTCTCCGTGCATTTATGTCTTCAACTCCATCATTGTCTCATTTTTTTAAAATTCTTACTTTTACCCAAAACTTTCAGAACTTTTCATTATTTTAATCCTCGCTGTTTGGCCAGTGGTTAGTTGTTGTGAACGAATTGCATTTCATTCTCACCTGTCCGTCCG
Source organism: Bactrocera latifrons (assembly GCF_001853355.1). Lineage (NCBI taxonomy): Eukaryota > Metazoa > Arthropoda > Insecta > Diptera > Tephritidae > Bactrocera > Bactrocera latifrons. The sequence goes on from NW_017537291.1 coordinate 88,049, forward strand.
CTTGCGAACACATTTAAAAGCATAATCCTTCTTTTGTTCGCTTGTCACTTCAATATAATTTATTTTTTTAGGTCTCTCCACCTCCCTCTCTCTCTCTCTCTCTCTCTCTCTCTCTATCTACGCTTTTGTTTGCCAGAGTTGGGCCATTTTTAATCTCTCAAACTCATTAACACATTTTGTGACGTCGCCATGCTGCAGAATAATAAATTTCAGGCGCTATTTGCTTACGTTTTTTCGTTTTCTTTCATTTTTTCACCTTTGTTTTACTTTGTGTCATTTAAGGTGCTTAACTGTCGCATATTACTTATTGCATCGCATTTTGTTTACACACTGACGCCTGGAAAATAATATTTCTCTCGAGTACGTTTTTCATCTCAACTGTCAATTTGACAGCTTGTGATGCATTAAAACAGCTGCGCAGCTTGAGGTGGTATCCGTAATATGTGAAAAAATTTCGTAAGATTTCTTAGTAAGTACATAACACTTGTTCTATTTAATTATTATTTTATATGCATGCAGCCGGCTGTGAAAAGTGGGTATGAGTTTTTGTTTGTTTACTCTAAAGGGTGAACCATTTCGATGTTAAACACTCTTCAAAGAAAAAAAACACAGAACCAAGTCAAGTTTAATGGAGAATGTTTATTATAATTCGAAAGAACATTCTATGGCATTTATTTTGAAGATTATCTCTTCCCATCCGTTGAGTTCAATTTTCGATGACTCGCGTGATGTTTTGCTCAAGGCCGGAATCGAAGCGGGATTGTCCATATAGATTTCAGACATTACATATCCTCACAGCAAAATTCCAACGGTGTAATATCACACGAACTTGATGGTCATTCAACCAACCCAAAACTTTAAATTATAAATAAACCCATTGATTGATGCGGTGTGTGAGAAGATGCGATGTCTTTTTGAAATCAAATATCGCCGAGATCACGAGCGTCAATTTCGGACATCAAATAGTCGGTTCAGATTTCGCTATAATGGTCGGCATTGACGGTTACGGTCTCATCGGCATCATTTTTAGAGAAATTTGGACCGATGATTCCACCAGCTAACAAGCCACACCAAACCGTTGTTTTTTCTGAATGAAATGACTTGACTCTTTTCAGGTTGCTCTTCATTCCAACATACCCACTGAGCCAGAATTGGGCCTCAGCACTGCACAAAATTTGGCTTAAAAACGTAGGATCTCCTGAAAATTTTCAAGAGCACATAGAGCGAAGCGATATAGCTTGATCTCTCTTGTACGCTTTCAATTTAAGATCTCGACGTAAAGTGTGCCAAGTCATTCCATACGTCAGTCCGAGCTGCTATGAATATGACACTTACAGATCGAGCTCTTTTTTTTTCAAATGGTATTCTACCTTGTTGAAATAGTTCCAAATGGTATTTTGTACAATATTTAGCTGTTGGGCAATCGAAATATCTTGCATTACATGACGGTCAGTTTCGGYGTTTTCCATTGTCTTATCAACAACATGTGTTCCAGTAGTAGACCATAAATCTATTCACACTTTCAGCCACCTGATTTGGTTTTCCACACGTACTCTTCAATACACCATTGCTGGTGTCCATTTTGACGCGTACTCAGCAGCACGGAGTCAAGCAGTCTCAAAACTGGTGGAAGTACAGATGAAGAGAAATGATAWCTGCGTTCTGAAACAGTCTCAGGATAATATTAAAAGTCAGAATAAACTKCTGCAGTCAGCCATTGTCCTCAGTAAAAATAAGTCTGTTAAGAAGCAAACGAATACCCTTGGAGAACAGCACATGAAATCTGTATTTCAAAATTCAAAAATAAGGCACAACAACACAAAAGCGCAAGTCGTCAAAACTTTTTCAATAAACACCACCTTATTTCTGATGCTAAGACCCTAACCGAAATCRCAGAGCCGCTGGTTAGTGAAGAAGAAATACTACCCAGATTTCCCTGGGTGCGAAGAATGTCTTTAACTCAGCAAAGTGGGCAAACATATTCAAGGCTCTGTAATAATATACACACTCCTCAATATCTTATGAGAAGTTATGAGTTATTTTGCAAACAGGCAGACTATTCGATACTGATGAAGGCCCCAACAGCTACTCTATTTCGAGTAGAGTACYAGAAGRCTCGACTCTAGGCACCTGATGGGGTGCCAAGGAGRCATCAACCAAAAGTCGTTAATTTCATTGCATATACAGATGATCTTATTGAGGTAGCAGGGGCTAAACACCTAGATGACCGCGGATCAAATGCAAAGAGTGCGTAAACGGTATGCGAAAATGGTTCTCCGCAATGAGTGAAGAACTGCCTGAGCAAATTTTGGAAAACTTGACGACACTCATGTGTCTGCAAACCGCGAACTGGAAAGTTGTCAGCGGAGCGGCAGCCTCCACAAAACTGTGATATATAGAGTAGATTAGGCGACCGTCAGTCCGTGCCACAGAGGCGTCTTAAATGTCTTATCACTCCCACSAAGGAAAACTTATTCAGGTGGTTCCGTGGGAAAGTCTGGATTTGGGAGTAGGTCAGTTTTAGTGGATTGAAGATCTTAAAACCCAGCTGTCTGTGAAAGAACTACATAACTATAGAATTTACTTGATCAAATAATCTACATAAAGAAGAAAAGTAAATATAACCCTTATATATGCAAGTTTTAAATGCACTATATGCTATCAAACAATGATTAATTTGGTTGCACGTTTTCCACTCAAATAAAAAAAATGCATATTTTCTCTTCTATCTCTTATACTTACACTTTACTACAAAAGAGAAAATAAGTAAGCGTTCGTGCATACCTAAAAGTCTACTAATCTGCCCACAAAGCAATAAGAGAGAGTTAATAAAAGTGAATGATGCTTCAAGCGGATTAAAATATAAATAATTAAAAATCAAATCGCTTTTGTTGTTGTCGTTGTAACWGTACTGGCAAGTGTAAAGARTTCATAAAATGCGAAAGGCGTATACAGCGATTATTTCTTGTGGCATAGAGCATTCGGTGCTGTCTGTAGATATACATGTATGTATGTGTGTGCGTATATATATGTCTTTTAGCATTCCAACTCACTCTACTAGTCGATATGGAATATTTCGTTCATGAAAACCAACTAAGCGAAGTGTAGGCGTACAACGTACTATACTTGTATTTCGTTTTCAACTTTATTTTTTGCTGATATTTGATTTGAGGTTGTCATCCGCTGGTCACGGCAAAAGCTGGCAGCACCTACTCACTCAACGAGTAGTTTTTTTTTTATTTTCTGTTTGTGAATTCGTTAAAAATTACTAAAAGAATGGAGCGAGCGCCCATCAGCGCACATCAGTAAGGTTATATTGCAAATTATTGCATACTTTTCGGCGTATGCCAAGTCAGTTAAAACCTTGTAACTGTCATTGTCATTGCTAACCAACAACGAAAGTTACCAAACTAGGAGTACCGCTATATGCAAACAACATGAGAGACTCCAACAGCACAATAGCACTCTTGCGGGTCACGAAGTTGAGGGACTTGCGTCGGCCAAAAAGTGTGTGCGGTTGGTGGTGCTGGCACTAGGTAAACTATGCAGACCCTTTTGTTTCACCATCAATGTCCAATGAGAATGCTGATAATAATGATAATAGAATAGTTGAGAACTACAAATGCAACAATAACAACAAGCAGCATAACAATGCAGATACAACAATAATAACAATTACARCATGTTATATGCGGAATGGCAACGCAAAGCGAAAAGGAGGTATGAGAAACTGCACAGCCATAAAATGAAATGAAAATATTTTTCCTTGTTATCGGCGCATTTTTTTCTCTTCTTTATCCTCTTTTATTTTAAATTATTTTATGCTTCTGCATGCGTTTGTCTTTTGAACAATGAGTGCGACCAGTTTGAGGTGACAAAGTACGGAGTGCGGCCGGTGGGTGGAGTATTTGAGTGGTGCGCTTGTGTGCGGCTGCGAGTTCCAATCAATGCAACGCTGCAGAGCGAGTGCAGCCAACTCTACAGTTATAGCTGTGGGGCATTATCTTGTCGTCTTTACGCAAACACACACACAGTTAAACAAACAAATAAAGCTAACAATAGATAACTATGATAAAACTTGGCTGCGAACTCCGGTTATGATTTTCCGCCTGTCTGCCTCACCACTTGAAAAGCCCGGCGTCTTTTGCACCCGCCCTGCCGCACCCCTTGCGTAATTCCTACTTTGTTATTTTTTTTCTTTCGTTGAATGGCAATGAAAACTATGCGCAAGAAGAATATTTTATATTTCCTTTCAGATAAATATCAATGCCCTGAAATACGCGTGAGCGGGAGAGCACTGTGCAGCAGAAAATTAACCGCAAATTGTTGCAGTTGAGGTTTAAGAGCTCTTAGCACTTTAAATATTTCCAGCTCCATTTTGTTTGTATGCCAGCGCAATGTGTTGTTGTAGTCGGCTAAATTACATGGCTGATAATAAAATTTTTGTGCGACTTTGTGTGTATATGTCTAAAGATAACGGGTAATAATGGCAAACAATCGCAATTTGTGCGCTACTCATAAGTTAAGCATGGTGAAATGCTACGGTTAAGCGCCTGTAAGTGTGCTTTGCTATGCAAATTAGTAACATTGTCACACTCAAATTATCGCTTGAATTTTTTAYGTGAAATTACACTATTGTGGGTAGTTGTTAATTTTACAAAATCAGCTTTTAAACCATGTGCTTGAGAGCGCACATATACATATGCACAAGTTTATAAGTTCGGAAATGTATAGTGAGTAGCTTTAGGTACATGTCATTTGGTACAAATTTCCATAATTATTTTGATATATTTCATCGAATAGATAAATGAAAGTAAGGTTAAAGTTGTCATTGTAATCGGTAACTTGCTAACAGGAGAATGGAGCCATATGTGGCAGCTCGCGCAAGTAAGGGAAGTTCTCTGATTGCCATTCACTTGAGAGTGACCAGAAACGATTCTTGTACGTATKACTCGAGCAGCTCACGAYTTCCGGTCTTAGGCCAAGTATCCTCTGAGTAACCAAAAATTWTCCGTTTGAAGGCGAGCTAAAGTGAGAAGACGAAACTTTCCCTCTCCAGGGTTGCGCGCTGGGTTTGGGGCCTGCCACGTAAAAAACACCTATAATGAAAAGAAAAACCACAGACTAGGATAAAAGACTACCATTTTAATGACGACCACCGGCTGAAATCACCGCTGTCCAAGAAATGCGATGGACGGGACAAGATCTGAGGCTTTTAGGTCCTTGTGGTATTTACTGCAGTGGCCATAGAAAGGAGAGCAAGTTCGGTGTGGGATTCGTGGTGGAAGAGAGACTCCGTCGCCGAATACTGTCACTCACTCCGGTGGTTGAACTTCTAGCCACAATTCGCATTAAATCGAAGTTCTTCAACATATCACCCACGTTCCGACGGTAGAGAAGAACGATGCGACCAAAAAATGTTTTCTATGAGCGCTTGGTGTGCACGTATTAGAACTGCCCCCACCACGATGTGAAAATATTGTTTGGCGACAAAGAAGCTATCTTTGGTGCAACAGTTAGTAAATTCAGCCTCCACAAAGAAACTTAACCCAATTGGTTGAGGCTGTTCGACTTCGCCGGGCCCGAAATATGGTTACCTGTAGTAATGATTTGCAGCATAGAAGGAAGAGAGACGCATTTTCAGAGATTTCAAGACCTGAGCATACTCTTGTAGAACCACCAGAGGGAATCTAGGACTGATGCCCAGACAATACTGAAATTATGGAGGCAATACTTCTGCAGCCTGCTGAATGACAGTGAAAGCATAATACCACAAAGTGGTGAAATCGATTCGCCAATAGTTGACAATGGAGCGAACGATCCATTGATCGTCCATGAAGAAATTCGAATATCAATTATCTTTGTGGAGAACAACAAAGCGGCGGGAGCTGAGGGATTGCCGGTCAAGCTATTCAAAATACGGCGACGAAGAATTGATAAGAAGCGTACATCAATCAACAATATTTAATCAAATTTTCAACACTTTTTATGAGCCTCGTCTTTAAGGCCTTCAATACCTCATCAAATGATTTTTAGTGGCTTCAACAAGCGCAAAGCGCATTTCCCGAAGCCGATTTTTCCATTTTAAAAAGAAGAAAGTGACAGACATACCAAATCTGGCGAATATGACGGCTGAGCTATGACACTTGCTTCGTGTTGGATCAAAAGGTTACAAAATCCTGCTAGAATGTTAAGCGAATKATCTTACAATTTTTGAATGGCGTGACATTTTCCTGTTCCTGAAAACGAAGTCAGATTCTCAGAAATCTTAATATAAAGAATATTTTGAACAGAGCAAAGGAATTTAAACAAAAATTCCGAACTATGAATTCTATGATTCAATATGCACCTCAACATTGTCTAATAATTCTTCTTCTTTTTAAAACTTATGTTTCTCTGCAACATCACTCGCAAAACCATGAACGTAAACATTATAATAGTCTCCAGCTGAGTTTCTCACTTTCGGATATTTTTCTAATTGTTGACTGAGCTAATGAAATAAATTATGGTACTTAACAAATCATTAAGCGATTTGCTTACTTAATTATAGCGTTCGGTGAGCAACACAGAAATACTACAACTACAAGGAAAAGGAAGCCAATATGAWACAGTAAAGATTTATGAAAATTTCTTGATAATTAATGTTCTTTGATACCTTAATTACCTTGATATCAATGGCTACAACTTTATTATTCGTTACCAGCAAATGTAAATATGTAGGTCATTACAAATGTTAAATACCAATAMAAAGTATGCTGAATTAATTAAAGTTATAGTTAAATGGAAATATGTAGTACATATAGTATTTAACGGAGGTTACAAAACGAGGTACTGTTTTCAACATCTTTACGCCTGAACAACGTTTACAAATCATTCACCTTTCACGTTCTGTAAAGAATGAGTTTCCCGCGTTTTGCTCAACTTATGGTCTACATTAGCGGCCTACTAAGCGTACTATTCACAACACCGTCACTTATCTTGATATCCGGCATTCATTATTGGATAACATTCGACCAAATGGATCACGTCCAACACGGACGTGGAAAAATATAGCAACTGTAGCTGAGAGCGTACACGAAGACCGTGGAGAGTCAATTCAGCGCCGACTTGGCGCGTTTTACGTCGAGGTCTTAAATTAAAAACGTACTAAATAAAAAGTGACACTGCATCATTCTATGATCCTTAAAAAAGTTCCAAGAATATGCTCTTTTTCCGATGGAATCATCGTTCCATATTTCTTCAAAAATACTGACGGTGGGATTTATTGAGAGAACACTTCAGTGAGCAGATAGTTTAACACTTTGAGGCAGTCAACTCCAGAATTTTATTAARGAGTTTGTTAAAAATATGATATTATACATATATCTACCAAACGAACTCTAAAGCTTAAACTTCAAGAACACGTTATTTTCTTCATTTATAATCATACGATGGTCATAGCATGCGTCAAAGTTGAACTCGAAGCAAAATGATTTCAGAATGCTTCTCCATTTGGTATATCGAAACTACACATAACATCTATTGAATAGCTAATAAACGAAACCTCTATCTCTCTTTTTCTCTCTCTCCCAATAGTGTGCGAACTGATTGACTAAACAGTYTTTATATCTGAAATATCTAACTAAAAGAAAGTGAAATTTTTAAAGAAAGCAATCGATATATAATACCTGATCTAATCAAATTTGACCAGAACTGTTTCATTTAAACAGTACTTGAGAATCATTATGCTGGCATCAGCAGAGTATCTCAACAACTCTTACGAATCGACTCAACACATTTTGGTTAATATTTTATTAAAAATATTATACTAATAAAACTTATTTCAAATATGAATTCTTGAGTAACCTTAACCCCATCCAAATACAATTTTTTTAATATAAACAAACTTAGAAATTCTCTAATATATCTGAAACTTGACTTTGAAATGTAAATACAAAAATACCTACCGCTCCCAGTTAAAAGCAAGCTATCGATATCACTGAAGATTTAAAAAAAAAAAACTATTTGTCACGAAGTACAATGAAAATATCCCACGAGTCACTGTTGAATCCCTTGWGAGCGTGTCTTTAAAATTTAAATTAGCTTTTACCCTCCACAACTTGCTGCCACACCTGTTCAACGCTAGCTACACTTACATATATTTGCGATTTCTTTTAACTATTTAGTTTTTGGAATAAGAATTAAAAAAGAACAAAAGGAGGAAGTTAAACTCGAGAAGAAACAAAATAGGTAATCCATCGTTGCAAGCTAAATGCGCCTTTCTTTGCTGTTTTTTTCTTTCTCTCGAATACCTTTTGTTGTTTCGTTAATTTTTTCGGTGTAGTCAGCTAACACGAAACCGGAGGTAAGGGTCACGTGTCATTAACATTCAAAGCGTTTTGYAGTAAATTTCGTAAATTTCCATATAAATGAACTCCACGGTTGACATTCGTCTGCAGATTCATTATACTTATTGTAGCTGCAAATGTAATATACTAAGTATATACACTTGTATACCTGCGGAGTTTGTATAAAATGAATTTAGTTTCTTCTTCTGCTTTATTTTAGTTATACACTTAGAATTGCATAGTCAACCTTTGCTTAGCTGTCTTCTCTCAGTTGACTTATTGAACACATCATTTTGGGGAAAATTTGAGTTTTCAAAACTCCACTGAGGGTCTGATGATTTTAATCATTTGATCAAACTTGACCCGTACTTATCAACTAACGTATTTTTATTACCATTAATACAATATGGCAAATTTTAATTCAATATTCCAAACACCTGTTATAAGCATAGGCTGGTATCTTCAGCGCCTTCAGCCAATTTTGGTTTTTTCGGTTTCGACTCACTTTTGAGGCTTCATTCTTTAGATTGTCGGACAGTTTCATCATCAGTAATGGTGAACGTAGGTTTTTCGTGGTATTTTTTTCGAAATCGAGTAAGCTTTGGCTTCGCAAGCTGTTTTAATTCTTTGAAATTATTATATTATCAACTTTTGGTTATATTAGTTCTTACACACTTATCTCTAGAATCATACTCACGATGGTACAGGTACCCAAAAAATAATTTTGGAAAAAATCCGTTGACCCAGACTGCATCAGCAAAAAAAGTACAATTTTTGCTTTTTGTAATAGATGCTGACCACCCAAATTGGTTAGAGCCTTCATGCATTACTGAGATCTCTGTGGAGCTTGATCCCTTAACAAAATCTAGGCAGATGTCATTATAAAATGACTTTTACTCTTACAATATTCAATATTCTTACGAAAGTCACCAAGAAAAGTAGCTTTTAATTAAACGGAGTTGTTCTAACAGTTCACTAATTCAAGCCCCTATCAAGAATATAGGCCGTTCTTGAAGTGCCATACCGGCTTATACTTGACTTGAGAAGTGAACTCTTTCGAGACTCTACACTTTTAGTACCCAGTGCGCATAGAAACTTTTCCCCTCTTTATACCCTTATCTGCGTTAAGATCTCGGTTAATTAGGATTGTTCATCTTTGTGTTTTGTCCGTCGCTATAAAAAACTCTAGCACTCAGATCTTCTTAGTCTTTTGAGATCTTCTTCCTCTTTACTCGTAGTAACCGAGTTAACAACAGCGCGCCAGTCTTTTCGCAATTTGGCGCGGATTCAAAATACAAGTGCAGCCAGGTCCTTCTCCATCTGATCTCTCCAACAGAGTGAAGGTTTTCTTCTTTCTCTGCTTCCTCCGTCTGGTTCTGCGTCGAATACTCTTAGAGCTGGAGCGTTTGCATCCACACCGACGACATGACCTAGCCAGTGTAGCCGCAGTCTCTTGCCTTATTCGACATTGCCGATGCGCAAATGCAAATTAATGATCCATCTTCAGCAGAACCTTTCTCTCGAAAAACTCGTAACGTCGCCTCATCAGATATTGTCAACGTCCACGCTTCTAAACGAGAGAATAATGAGTGACTTATAGAGTTTGGACCTTGTTCGTCAAGAGAGAACTTTACTTCCWATTGCCCACTCAGTCCGAAGTGTTGGTAAGAGCTATTCTGTGTTGGGGTTTCGAGACTTATGTTGATGTTAGTGTTAATAACGGTTCTAAGATAGACGAAATTATCTACGACTGCGAAATTATTTCTGTCAAATGTTACGTGGGAGTCAAGACACGAATGCGACTACTGTTTGTTTGATGACACAATATATTTCGTCTTGCTTTCGTTTTGCTACCAGATCCATTTGCTTGACTTCCTTATCCAGTCTAGAGGAAGCAAAACTAACGGCGTGACTGTTGAGGCTAATAATGTCAATATCATCAGCGTACGCCAGCAGCTGTACACTCTTATAAAAGATKGAGTTTTTGGTCGAACTGAAATTTTAGTTTGTCCTTCTTTCTTTAAGTGACTACCCATTAGAAAAGCGGTTATCGGACCACTAAAGCATATAGCTGGAATTAAAGACCATTTTATACACCTTTGCTATCAGAAAAGTACCTAAGATATTATCGCTTCGGTATAGCTAAAGTTAACGTTTTTTCTTGTTTAATCTAATTAGAGATTATTATTAACTGAACTCATCTACCAGAGATTCAAATAAGACAACTCTTCACTTATAAAAAAATATTTTGATGAATCAGGGCTATCAATACCTTTCTGAATCCCCTAAACTAAGGTTGAGATTTGCTTACAGAACACGAGAAAGCCTACATTTACAAATTTCCAGAAAGCCGACGCCATCTTAACGCGATAAACAWGTAATAACAACAACCACGGCCCTTGCAGCACAAGTTTCCACTTTTTCGCATCCTTTTGTATTACTCCATTGTTTGCAATGCGTGCATCTGATAAATTTAAGTGTTSTTACATCCGCTTGAAGGAAAAAAAGGCACGACAACGACGGAAAAAATCACAACGCACAGCGAAAGGAAACAGCTAAGCGGATAAGCGAAACACAATGCGAGTAAGAGGCTAAGAAGTGAAGAGGTCGTAAATGGAAAGTAACTCGTAATTGTGGCATGAAATAAAAGGTGATTATTTTGTAAATTACACGGCGTGCGCACAACTGGATAATTAATTCATTAGCATAATTTACCGTTGTTGAAAGCGTGCTTTTTTCATTTCCCTCTCTCCCGCGCTCTTTTTGTGTTTTCTATTTTTTTTTTTGTTTTGTCGTGATATTTGCTTTTTGTCGCCCAATAGCAATTAAGTAAGATTTCGCTAAGTTTTTTATACACTCACACACACACGCACGCATATATTTTTTTCATTACTTACATATATATTTATGTACTTAAGTTGAATGCAAATTTCATTTTGTTTGTGTAAAAAAGTGTTTGTCATTATTGTTGTTGTTGGTGCGGCGTTGGTAGTGTGTAATTTAATAGTACTCATTACAGCTTCTCCAGACAGCACCGAATGCATTTAAATGTAAATTTCTTTCCTTTAGGTGCTAAGTCAACAACAGCAATGTCCTTTGAACATTTTTTTACCGTTAACAATTTTTTCCATGCTCCAAACTCAATTAGTGTGTGTTTTATTAAAGATTTTAAGGAAATTTTGTGGCGTTGATTTTTGRTGGATGAAGAAATTAAGTACGGCAGTACGCTGAGGGTTTTTTAAATTTTAAAACGGTATATAAATTTATCTAAAAAGTTGCTAATCCCGTCAACTTAAGACCTTTGATAGCCCAATTTAAGAAGCCTTTTTCTCTATACTGATTAGCAAACTAGATGAATTCCAAACACTCGATAGAAGAGACTGTAAGAACATGATGGGAATACTAAGTGGTAACTGTCTGCTGGCGACACACGCCCGCAGGATGGGACTGATAGATCGAGAAGACTGCAGGAAATGTCTAGAGCGGGACACCAGGCAAACGATGGAGCATCTCTTGTGCACGTGTCCCGCATTGGCAAGGACACGCGAGCCTTATTGGCCTACCAGATTAGCCGACCCTAACCTAACCTATACTATATAACAGTATAAAGAGAGACATACCATCTTATCAAGCTTTCTTTCAGAACAAAGACCAGCAAGTCAACTTTTAATCAAATTTTTAATAAGCTTAGTACTTATATAAGCTGGACGGCATTTATTATCTTCCTCGATTTTACGTCTTGAAGAAAAAAGTCAAAGTGAGCAAAATCGAGCTAACAAGGGGTCTGAGGGCAGGTTTTGATTCATGATAAGTCCAAATTTCAGTAATAATCACGTTCGTAAGCAAGCAATTTTGTAATCGAAACCAGGGTCCAGGGAAAACTTTATCTAGAGATCTAAATGGGATCCGCTGCCATCTTTGTGAATCACCCTAACGTTTTCRAAAGTGACAATATATTTTCGTATTCAAAACTCTATGTAGTATCCACTAACACAACAAAGAAATTATTCCTTGCAAATATGACATCTCMATTTTATATCCTTTYTGCAGAACTATGACGAATACGAATTCAACATAAAATATATCAACAATCCAGAGAATGATACCTGGAGACGATATGCTCGTAACCATCTTATTCCACACCAGTTTCCAGCATAATAAATATTCATAAAATATAACGATGACCGTGGTGTGTAAATAAGTTRAAGAAATAGGGTTGTATTGTCAAAGAAAAATTGGCTCGTTCGAGTCGATAAAACCGAAAACGTTAAAGAAACAGAGATCGAAGATGATTTTACATCCCTTATAGATAGACTCAACTTATTTTGGTTAAGTTTTGGGGTATGCAGCGTTTCAATGCTAGATTCATTATATTTTGCAAAAGTGACATAGAGCAGAGATCACTAAAGAGATGCTCTCCTGAATCAGTCGAAGCTTAAAAAAGGAATATTCGCTGAAGACATTGAGGACATTGCAACTGAGGTTRAAAAGATTTGGGAAAATTCGACCTTGGTATACTCATATCGGCCCAGGATCATAGTTTTATAGTTTTTTGATCAGATGGTATATTCCACATATTTTACATATACCCCCTTGAATTCCTTGAAATYCGGAAATTAGTCGTTAATACATTGAGTTTTTCCAGTTCAAAAACCATTCCTTATAAAATCCCTTTGCAACAAGTCTTAAATTGAAAGGAGAATTAGCGCAGGGGTGTCTTTGTAGTAAAAAATAGACAATTATCTTAGTCTGTCAGTTATTTATATAAACCTAAGAACTCTTCTTAATACCGACAAGTCGTTTTTCCTGAGTCTTTCTTATAATCTATACCCTGAACCTTGTTACCCTAAAAAATCGAAATATTTGCGATTCCTACACATATGTTCATAGGACACTGGGACTAGTAAAAATTGATTTTCTACTTTACTTATAGGGATTTCGATGTCGAAGTGTTTTAAACACTTGAAAAGCCCGGGAGTTCTATTTATATCACAACTCAGATTTAAATTTTTAACCCCAGGTCATTTTCGTTTAAAATATCTGCTTTAAGTGTCTTTTGTCACATTASCTATACAATCTCACCCTATTACAAAATCGTTCCAAATATTTTGAAAATTTCTAAAGAGTATCGTTGGTATTATTTGTTCATAATATTAACGACCATCCTCACATGCTTATGCTTGCGAAGTATAGATAATTTAAACCTGTCAAACCGGCTGTTACCACAAACACAACAAAATTAACCATAAAACGACAGTTTGGGGTTAGAACACAAAACTAGCAACAACTCTAACATTWCCAATCATTAACATACCATAAACCCATCACTTCCCTGTTGCCCASTCTACACAGGGGTATATCACACCACTCGCATAACAGCAACAAAATAGCAACACAATAGTCCAGCTTAAGTCTCGGTGTAAAAAATTAACATTTTCTYRYAAAGCAAAAGCAASTAAACMCACAAAGTACCGCAAACGTACACATGTTAAACGGATACACACAAACATGAACACCTACATCCCCAGACAGACAAAATAAACATATGTTAATGGTGGCAAAGGGGTGCGGCAGCTGGCGATGTAAAAGATTTACTCTTTGAAATATTTAACGCCATTTAACAATGGTAAATAACCATGGAATGTGACCTCTAAAGGATTTGCAAATGAGGTTTGTCGAAATTTTAGGGATTAGGGGTTAACCGCAATGCTACGGTCGACGTGGTCATTTCTGTATATTTATTTACATACTTACATCTTGACATATGTGTATCCTTTACTAATGCATATATTTAAAAGTGTTAGTGCAGTACCAACATCGTACCGTGTTAATTCGAGGCGAATGTGCGTAGACCTAAAAAAACAACAGTTTCTGTGTTTTAAATTTTAACCGCTTGACGATTTTCCACAAAAATTAATAAAAATAAATATAAAGCTTGATCAATATATCGGAATTTCAAATCTCGAAGCTAAGTACCTAGAATTATTTAAGCGGAATAATAGGCAAATAATTGGAATGGGATTATAACTCAGCTCACTCTTCATACAACTCTTATATTGAATAATATTATGAATTAGACCACAACTTTTCAAAAGCCGCAAACATTCAATATATTTATACTATTACCTGTGGTTGAATTCAGAGAGAATATTTGCCTTGTTTCAAAAATTTATAAAAACTTCCGCAATTCAATACAAGCTCTCATGTAAGCATAATAAAGATTTTCAAACTTCTGTTTGAATTAATACCATATGTTCATATATCATTCTGGTAATAATATGCTAATCTAGTTACTGATGCCGAGTGCATACTGAAATTACGGAGGGAACACTTTCCCAGCCTGCTGAATGGCAATGAAAGTATAACGCCAGGAGATGGTGAACCCGATTCCCCAATCGATGACGATGCAGCGGACGTTCCATTGAGCGACTATGAAGAAGTTCGAAWAGCAGTTACCCACCTGAATAACAAGAAAACGGCGAAGGCCGATGCATTGCCGGCCGAGCTATTCAAATACGGCAGCGAAGAACTTATAAGTAGCATGCATCAGTTTTTTTGTAGAATATGGTCGGACGATGATATTGATATCATCGGCCTCAACACCCGCGCCGTTAGTTCTGCTTTCTCGAGACTGGCCAAGGAAGCAAAGCAAATGGGTCTGGTAGTAAATGAAGGCAAAACGAAATATCTCCAAAACCACCATTAACACCAACAACAACGTTAGTGAAGTCCTCTCTCGACGAACAAAGACCAAATTTTACAATGGACTGGATGAAAACACTCCAGCTCGGGGAATACTCGACCATCGGGGGAATCAGAGGAAGACCTCCACTCAGTTGGAAAGACCAGTTGGAGAAGGACTTGACTGCACTTGAAATCTCCAAATGGCGCCAAACAGCGAAAAGGAAGGGAGAGTGGTGCGCTGTTGCAAACTACGTTATAACCGCGTAAGAAGAAGCAGATTTTATGCCGAAATGTGTAGGATTATGTGACCGTATCTCGAGAACTCTTTAATAATGTCGAAAGGTAAGCAATTCAATCCAGACCTAATACCTATACCCCAAATTTAAAGAGTTCCGATATTCTAGATAATTTTTTTTTTTTTAATATTCATTCCTCACATGGAACTCAGTCAACTTCATACCTCAGAGTATTCAATTGTATTTCATAACTTTCGTTTCATATAAAATAAAAAATACTTCCAAAAGTAGATACGCAAATTTTAAACTCAAACAAGCTGCAAAAGGCASCTTAGTCACCAACCAGAAGTTTGTAACTTATTGGTGTGAGACTTTGATAAATACTATAACTGTAAAAGCAGTTCATACACCACTGTTTGCGTCTTTAATGGTGACTGCATTTACAAGTTGTAGCAACCGCTGTGAGTACCTAAAAGCACAAAACCAYATTTTGACACAAGCTTTTGATACGTAATGGTTTATATCTTGGCTAACATACTTTCTCAATATACTACATAAACGCTAAGCCTGTACAATGCAATACTCATATTATTATTACAGCATAGTTAGGTATTCATACTAGAACAATATTTTCTTATTTTATATTATTTTTTATGAGCAGGTAACAGCAGGTAAGTTTATAAAGATCTGTTTTAAGCGCTCATATCATCAACTTAAGATGTGAGTAAATTGACATAAATATTGATTAATATTTGTAAGAGTGCACTATAAATAAACCACGTGGTTTTCTAATAAATACAATTTCCTGTCTGATATCGGACACAATCAGCGTCGTAAGAGTCGACAATGTTTTAAGTGTGCATATTTTATAACCTACTTCATACACTGATATGAAATAACATGCAATAGAAAATTCTACGTCTTCTAAAATCAGCTTTCAAAGCAAAAATRTATATTTGCATTAAGAATAATTTACACAATTACTTGAAACAAATTGACAAAAACTTACTTATGGTTGGAAGATTTTACTGTCGGAAATTATATACAAGATTCTGGATTCCCAGAACAGTGCAGAGTCGTGTGTTGCAAGGTTAATGAAATTGTTACATCAAGCGAAACGGCATGTCAAAAGACTACTTAGGTTTTATGTTTTGACTTCATTGGACTTTTTCTTGCAGAAGTGTTTCAAACAAGATCTTAATGCTGACAAGCGATTTACGACTGACCAGTTGCATATCGAAATTCGGAGTAGTAAGGCTGACTATACTTGCGTAAGATAAAAAAATTGACCGATAAGGTAGTTTTTATAGGATCAAATCGCCGTTTCCGTATGCTCGCAATTTCGTTCAAGGGTCACACAATTTGCGAACTAATGCAATTAAAATATTATCAATTTCAAATTCAAATTCAAAATTCTTTATTTTATATTGGTTTCAGTCATCCTCCATACGCGAACAATTTGTAGATAGATACTATACAAATATATATTTATATTTAATTATGTTTTCATGTCAAAGCATTTTATCAATAAAATATAAACCCATTGGTTGTACGGATGTTAATTACGTATTGAGCAACTAAAGGTACACAGTAATCGACAAATATCGTTTAGCTTAGATATAACACTATCGTAAACTGAATATATTACTATATATACTAAATATATAGACCTTATATGCATAAGAGATAAGCGTGAAAAGTTTAGTCGATTTAACGTCGTCCGTCGGTATATACATATGCGAACTAGTATCTAAGTTTTAGAGATATCAATCTAAAGTTTCACACACTTCTTTTTCTTCCTAAGATGCTCCTGATTTTTCGGAGCCACTGATTTCGGTTAGGATTAAAATTAATTGTATGGAAATATTCTTCTTTTGACAAGATATCTTCACAAAATTTGACATATGTAGATTATTATCAAAGCTAACGCTGTAAACTCCGATTAAATTAGTAAGATGAGACCACTTTGCTAGTGCAACCAAAGTTAACGAGTTCGCATTTAATAACTGTCCTGAACCCAATTATAAAGTATGGTTTCAAGCAATAATCCTCGAAGTCATTGTATAAAATGTCACGTATTTAAAAGAGCAAATTATTAATGCCTGGGTATTCACTAAATCAGTTCTACAGGAGTAGCCACAAAAAATGATCAAAGCGCGACTCGAATGTCCCTCTCTGCAGTTAGAACAATCTCCCGCCGATAGTGTAAAAGGTTTCTGATATGCTTAAAAGCTGAGCTCAAGTGACTTTCTATCGAAAAAAATTAATACTATATGGACCAGCATTTAATATGAGATCTTGAACTACGCAAATAACTTAGTGCGCTTGCTTTATCTTGCCTATAAGAATAAACAAGTAAATATTGAATGCCGTTGCTCTCAATTTCTTGCCGAGACACTTCAATATTAACTCTTTGTTAATTGCATTGTTTGCTAGTTAAATGAAGAATACCATATCACATATTTTATAGAATTAAGATTATACTAACCAATAAAGGTAAGCGTAACGTTGTAGCCGTAAATAAGCACAATAGTGATTACGGTAAATAAAAATACTCTGCAAATACATATTGACTTTTTACAGTAACGGTAAACTAACATAGACACTTGACTGTTTGAATGAACAGTTTAAGGCCGTATAACTTTACAGTCGTTGCACCGAAGCTAARTACCCTTCACAGCTGCATTTCTGTTAGTAACTAGGTGTTCAGGTTGTATGAAAGCTATATGCTATAGTAATTCGTTCTGAACAATTTTTTTGGAGATTATTGTTAGCTTAAGAAGTAATCCATGCCAAATTTCGTGGAGATACCACGACAAATGTGAAAGTTTTCCGTACAAGGACTTGATTCCGATCGTTCGGTTTGTATGGTACATTGTAAGAACTTTATTCCGATCGTTCGGTTTGTATGGCAGCTTTGTTATGGTGATCCGATATCGGCAGTTCCGACAAATGAGCAGCTTCTTGAAGATAAAATGACGTTTGCAAAATTTCAAMACGATATCTTTAAAACTGAGGGACTAGTTGGTATATATACAGACAGACAGACGGACATGACTAAATCGACTCAGCCCGACATACTAATCATTTACATATACATATACTTTATAGGGTCTCCGACCCTTCCTCCTGGGTGTTACAAACTTCGTGCCAAACTTAATATACCCTGTTCAGGGTATAATAAAGAGCTAAAGTGTGAATAAAAATTTCAATTTACCGCCGTCTGTGGATTGGCTGGCATCTACGCAAATATATCATAGCCCTTAACAGATACTCTTTCCATAGATGTAGATATTCACTTTCCAATGCAGATGTTAACCAGATTCTTCAATAAATATAAAGCTCGACCTAAATGCATGTTAGCATAACCACTTACATATGCAAATATACAAATACACATATTTATTTATTTATTTACTCTGTGTATGCGCATGCAAGCAAGAGACGTTCAGACAAGTGAGAGTGCAGAAAGTCGATAGTACAATAATTAAGAAGCAGTATGCAAAGAACTTTTTGCATATAATTTCATGTAATGTAAAACAGAGTTGTCATCTTGGAACGATTTTAAGTATTTTAATATTTGTTGTAGATAAATTTGTATCCATGTTATGTTGAAATTCGATTAAAATAATTGAGTTCAAAACATTAATTTTTAGTTTCGTTASTTTATTTGTTTTTAGGTAATCAATTATGATCGCACAACCGAGTATAAAATTTTGCGTGTTAAAATACCTGGCCTGAACGCTTTGACAATACAGTAGTGTGAATAGGAAAAACTTAARTTTTCACTATTCTATCAATTTAATAAAGTTTATAAAGCCTTAAAGTGTACTTTTATACCACAAACAAAATTGTTTTGAAATATTTTAAAGCCATGTCAGGATTTATATCTATACTGCGTACCTATGAGAGCAGTTACCACAATTCAGGAKTTAGATGACCGTGAAGTTCCTAAGTAAACAAATTTTTATTTTTTCAAATAGCAACTAGCAACATAAAATCTTACATACATATACGTAGTTTGGGGACTTTATTATAATAATGATTTTGATTGATATTTTTTCTATGAATTTCTATGCTTGGCTATTATATATTTACATTTAGTTTTATTAATATCTGTTCTTCATTATAGCATCCCTATTTCCAGAGCCGCCAACTTTATGACTATAAGACCGATAAGACTCGCGCTCRCGCATTTTACAGCAACTCAGCTGTTAGTCAGCAAGCCAACAGTCAACAACCAACAACGAAGAGACAAGTTCACTATAAACTTTAACATGCTTGKCAGCGTTTAGCATAGACTCTTAATATACCGATGCATAGTTGAATTACGTATTAGTATCTAAAAGCACGCGTAACCAAACGAGTTCTGAAGTTGCAACTCAAACTTAATGTTGCTTAACTAAGCCAGTGAAAATTAATTCAGAAAACAATAAAATTAAATTAAATAAATCAAAATTCGAAAACAAAAGTGAAGAAGATGCTGAGACACTTTGACGCGTAAAATCGTGTGTGTTAATGTTATTACTAATATCGTTGCATTTAATGACAATAATCAAGAAGTAACGAAATTACAGGAAATTATTCTCCTAGTGTTAGACTTAGTAGTCGAAAGAAAAAGGAGCACAACGTCACAACACGTGAGCGTTGAGCAACCCGCCAATGACCGGCTAAACAAAAAGAATCTCATTTCAGTTTGACCATTTCGCTTTTTGGGCTCCAAAAGTCAAGGGCATGCGCGTAGAGGACAACGCGTTTACATACTTACACATTTACAATTCGTAGAGAAATTTGTTATTAAAATTGTTACMTGCCACTTGCGGGTTAAAGCCTAAATTACCTGCGAATCACCACCTACTTACATTGAAATACACTTAAGTAGAACTATAATTACTCTAACTACCATATATACTGTACAATCAACATGTCCGATATGCCAAATATTAGCGATGCACAGGAAACTGCCTTGAAGCAGGTGAGTTAATTGATTGGTTGCTTGGCATTATTAAGCGTTAGTAAGCATTAAATATAGCTTTTTAAGCGTATTTATGTACTAGCCCAATGGCGCATACAATGTTGTCCTAATCACTTGTTGAGTGAATAATAATAAATAATATTACGTGCAAACCCTGTAGGGATTTTGCAGTTTGATATTTAATTTTTACTGTTCACGTTTCAATTTATATTGCTCATATTAAGGGGTATGCCCACCGCCATTAAAGTAGTGTAATAGGGCAAGACATGATCAAAACCATTTACTTATTATGATAATTTTTGCGCCGTCCTGCTGATATTATTTAGCACGTGGAAGATTGCACTTGGCTTCATCCAAAAGAGAACAATTTAGTTTTAAGGTACTAAACAAATATTAATAAATGTACATGAACACAAATATCAAATGCATATGTTTACTTTGACAGCTGTTTTGACAGCTAACACTCTAGGAAGTTTATACCCCTAAAAAGAAATTTTGTAAAGGTAAAGTCAAAGACTTTTTAAATTTATAAATAAAATTAAAGAAATTAAATAGCAACAATCTAAAAACTTTAAATTCATTAATTCCTACTAGTCTGCTGAACAAAAGTACATTTCCATATACTTCAAGTGTCATTGATTTTATTGCAATTATTCGCATGTTGCATGCATAACAATTTCAATTATTCATTCATTTTATTGTTTTCATAGCATTTATTTTTCATATCATTAATAATAAAATATACGATTATATGAGGACGTGTTTGCATTTATTAGCGAACGTCTATCCAATTTGGAGAATTATGCAATTCAACACACTCGTTCTAAATTCTAATAGGTAATTTTTTTTACTTAAGACTTAAAATACAATGCTTAGCAATTTAACTAGTTTTTGCAGTCAATTAAGAAAAGCATTTTAATTCCAATAGCTGTTTGTTGACAGGTATTTCCTACTTCTTGAAATTCATTAATGACCATCAACAAGTGGTTCACCTTGAAAATAAAAGGAAATCGGCATTAAAGAGTTGCGCAACTTTTTCTTTTTTATTTAATAAAGATAATTAAGCTGTCTAATTTAAGAATACACATGCGTATTTTAAGTATTTAACAAATATGTAATAAATAATATTTAAATAATTTTAGGTTTGTAATCAAATTTCGGAAGAAAAAACCAAAAAAAATTTCTAGTTGGTCGCGATTTATGAMGGCACTATGAATCCTCGCTGCTGCAGTGATTCTAACTTTCTATGTATGTGTATGAAACCTAGAGAATTGTCTACTTGAAGATAAGGTCCATAAATTATCTGCTATCGCTTAAATTAAAAAAATTAACCTTCAATTGTACTAATTTTTTCCCAACCAACCTTAGGGAACGCTGAAACGTAATCAAGTTTATGTTATTGCTTAACAGAGTAATAAATTCTTTAACTAAGTAAGTGTTCTTTTCTTGCGGGGGGGGTTAAAAAGAGTACCTTCTTATTACCCCGTAATGCTTTTCTATTTTGTTACAGGCATGTGCACGTAATGTCATATAGAAATACTAGGTCAGTGAACTTTACATAGCTTATTTATATAAATATATGCTTGTCTGTAAATAAATGTTAACCGTAAGTGTGCCAACATGCATCTTGCATTAACTCAGGAAATTTAGTTTTGCTTTATTAACATAAATGTACATACTACTTGACCCTTAGTAGTAGTTTACATCTTTAGTTACAACTTTAAAATATTTCTTAAAATATTTTACCGACTTTTTCAAAATTTTAATATAAGTAAACATTTAACTTCTCATCG
>NW_017537291.1:113433-114732 GCF_001853355.1 Bactrocera latifrons
AGACTCTGCAAATACACATTGACTTTTAAAGTAACCGTAAACTAACATAGACACTTGTCTATTTGAATAAACAGTTTAAGGCCRTATAACTTTACGGTCGCTGGAGCTTCAAGTTTAACAGAAAATAACTCTAAACCATATTTGCAGAACAATAAAGAGCTAAGGCGTGAATAATAATTTAATTTTTCCGCCGTCTATGGATAGGCTRGCATCTACACAAATATGTATATTATCTACTCTTTCTATATTTATAGCCATTAACAGAAACCCTTTCTACAGTTGAATGTAGATATTCACTTTTCAATGCAGATGTTGACCAGATTCTTCAATAAATAYAAAGCTCGACCTAAATGCATGTTAGCATAACCACTTACAAACATTGTATATACAAATATACAGATTAACTTATTTATTTACTCTCTGTATTCGCGTGCAAGCAAGAGACGTTTAAACATGTGAGAGTGCAGAAAATCGAGAGTACGATATTTAAGAAGCGGTATGCAAAGAACCTTTTGAAATTGTATGTATAAAATGGAGTGGCCACCTTGGAACGATTTTATTTGTAAATAATCTTAAAGTAATTGTATGTATGCTATAGTTTATAAATATTACATTAAACAATGATGCAATTATTTTGGATTAAAAATTCAGTATAAAACATAATTTTGTCACCAAAAGATATGTATTCAAAATTATACCGTAAACTTAATTKAAACTGAGCTTAATATACCCTAATTTTGTCACGAAAGAAACGTCGGAGATCCTTCAATATATCTATATTTATGATCAGAAGCAAGGACTGATCCGAATTAGCTATATATATCTGTCTGTCCGTTCTTTTGCCTGCATATATGCGAACTAGTCTCTCAGAGATTGAGATATCGATCTGAAAATTGAAACAAGCCATTTGACTCCAAGCTCCTCATTTGTTGGAACAATTAAAACTTAACACTTGTTTGGAAGACTGTTTTATCTTATAAAACATCTTCACGTAATTTGGCGTGGATTATGCAATCAAAAGTATTTTATTTTACTTTTAATATTGTAGCATACGCCTGCAGAATGAGGGTAACAGATCGAGAAGACTGCACAAAATGGCAAAAGCCAAGCATCAGGTATAAAATGGAGCATCTCTTTTGCACTTGTCCCGTATTGCCAATGCGATTAAGTATTTAGGGACCACTGGTATAGGTATCGAGGAGAGGCCTCGGAATCTATTGGACTTTGTAACTGAACTCCATCAGGAACAYAAAAACTTATTAACCCACCAAGCTAACCTGACCTAACATAATCTTGTAG
>NW_017537291.1:115634-120462 GCF_001853355.1 Bactrocera latifrons
GTAGAGTTTCAAAATCACCCAATTTTTACTTTTATTATCCAAAAGTAGCGAAAAACATACAAACATACATATATGTAGTTTTTTTGCTTTGTTATAATTTTGCTTTAGGTTTATATTTTTCTATGTTTTCTGTATTACACTGTTATATATTTACAAATATAGGTATTCATATCTAAGTAATATAGCAGTACCGAAATTTTCATATCCATCACCAAGCAATTTCCTGCAGTGCCTTTTGTGCCCATTCACCGTGTCCGATAAGACTCGCACTCGCGCATTTTACAGCAACTCAGCTGTAGTTAGTCAATAAACCAACAGTCAACAGCCAACAACCAAGAAGCAAGAGACAAGTTCACTATAAACTTTGATATGCCTGTCGGCGTTTAGCATACACTCTTAATATACCGAGGCATAGCCCAGTTCCGCATTAGTATCTAAAAGCAGGCGTAACCAAACGAGTTCTGAAGTTGCAACTCAAACTTGAGAATATACAAGTATTTAAYGTTGTTTGACTAAGCCAGTGAAAATTAATTCAGAAAACAATAAAATTARATAAATGAAAGCGAAACTAAAAATTCGAAAACAAAAGTGAAGAAGAAGCTGAGACATTTTGACGTGTTATTGTTATTACAGAGATCGTTGCATTTAATGGCAATAACAGAGAAGCAACGAAATTACAGAAAATTACCGCTCGCATCCGCAGCATAATAAAGCAAAATTAGAAGAAAGTGAGGGAGAATTGCTTAGCTTTTGCGCATTTTTGTTATACAAACGGGAGTATATAAATACTTAACAAAAGAGTCTACATACCTTAATTACATTATGCATACTGTGTGACAAAGTGAAACTTAAATTTGGCAATTCAACGAAAAAGCTCAATGACAAACAAAGAAAAAAATTACAAATAAAGTCAAATTGAAAAATTAAATAAAATAAATAAATAAAAAAGAAACACGCGACGAGAATTACGAAGCACAATATCTCTAAGAAGTACATATGTATATACATATACAAAATGCAAAATAAATGTATAAAAGTACAAAAATAACAAAAAGCAAGTAGAATAAACTCGTACATACTTCAAAAGTGCTAAACAACCAAAACAGTCAAAAGTATAAGCAACACAACGTCGCAGTACGTCAGCGTTGAGCAACCCGCCAATGACCGGCTAAACAAAAAGAATCTCATTTCAGCCAGTTTGACCATTTAGCTTTTTGCGCTCCAAGAGTCAAGTGCATGCGCTTAGAGAACAACGTGTKTACATACTTACATACATGTTTACAAAACAAAGAGACATTTGTTATTAAAATTTTTACACGCCACTTGCGGGTCGAAAACTTAATTACCTGCGAATACCCACGTACTTACATTAAAGTATCTGTTAATAAGAATTAAATTACTATAACTACTATATAAACTGTAAAATCACCATGTCCGATATGCCAAATATTAGCGATGCACAGGAAACTGCCTTGAAGCAGGTGAGTTAATTGATTGATTGCTTGGCATTATTAAGCGTTAGTAAGCGTAAATATTGATTTGTAAGCGTATTTATGTGCTAGGCGAATGACTTTGTACTTGTAAATACATTAAACCACTACGAGCTCGTATGTGCAATTGGCGCATTCAATGTTATCTTAAACACTTGTTGACTGAATAATAATGAATAATATATACATATGTACATGAGAACCCTTTAGGGAAAGTGGAGGTTAATAATTAGTTTTGCCTCTTGGAATTTCAAAGCGCGCTTATATTACTCATACTAAGGGGTATAGACTGAAGACATTTATGAACTAACATATTTGGTTGATGATTGAGATTATTATTTCAATAAAATGACAGGCAGAGCATGTGATTATTTTAAAAAGCATTCGTACCTATCCGCCTTTTTATAAGTAAATATGATGAAAATTTAACGTTGTTGAAAACATATAATAGATATTTACTTATTCAAAGTACTATATGTTTAAGCCTCTGGTTTATTAGCAGAGTCCGTTATACAAGGTGCGTTCCAAAGTAAACATGAATTTTTGAATTTAGCGCCCCATGGTGCGACATCTATATGTCGACTAGTTAGAATCAACTCTCTTTATCGATTGTAGAGTGAGAATTTCATGACATTTCATTGATTAGAATTGAAGTTATTGCGTTTAAGTGTCAGTATGTTTTTTGTTATCGGTGCGAAAATGAGCTTCGAACAAAGAGCCAACAACAAATTTATTATAAATTTTTTAAAACTTTTATGACGATCATTGTCTGTCCCATAGCAGAGTGTACGAGTGGTTTCAACGTTTTCAAAGTGGTCTTGACGACATAAATGACGATCAGCATGTGGGTCAATCAAGATCCGGGAAATTCTATCGAAACTGTGCGTGAGTTCATCAAAAATTAGCCGAAATCATCGTTGCAATTCCTGGAAATAAAATTGAGCATCTCCAAAACCTCCATTTATCGCATTTTGACCGAACATTTGGGCTTAGGAAAGGTGTGTGCACGGTTTGTTCCGCATAAATTGCTCAGAATCCAACATTCGAAGAACGATTATTTGACCAAACAACACATTTTAACCATTAACCACTCTCCGTAATCACCTGATATGACTTCCTTTTCTTCCTTTTCTTCCTTTTCGGCAAAATGCATTTGCCCATGAAAGGAAAGCGTTATGCAGTCGTAAATGCCATTCAAAAGGCTTGCACCGGCATACTGGTGGCCGTACCGGGAAACGAGCTAAAACACTCATTCGACATGCTTTTAGACCGTGCAAAAAGCTATATTGAAGCAGAAGGAGACTCTTTTGAATAAAATAAATTTATTTTGCCGAAAAAACCATTTGTTTTGTTTTTTTAAGTCCTGTTTACTTTGGAACGCACCTTTTATTATTGTCACGTCCCTATAAAAGAAATGTAATTAGATCAAATCACATGACTTAGGTAGCTAATTTGCAGAATATTTTTTTGATAATGATACTTGTTGCGCCGTCCTGCTTCAATAGCTCCTTATTTAGTTTAATATAGTATTAATCAATAATTCGTTTCGAGGCTCAATGTGCCACCCGGACTCTACGGAAAAAATATATAGTAATACGTTCAGCATGCAAGCTACACCAGATGGTCATTTCTTCTAAATGCAACGTGGCCTGGAGCCTAACTTTAGGACTAAACTACTCCAAGAAACACGATTTAGGTTAGATCTAAATAAACATTTTCCTCACAGAATGCGAGCTTTAGAGATAAATTTTCATTATTAGTGGTCGTGCTTACTGCATTTATGAAAATTTGTCAAAATAGACTGAACATAAAGTCACATACCTGTGTTTACTTGGACAGCTATCGCTGTAGGAAATTCGATTCAAAAATATTAAAGAAATTAAAAGGCCAAAAGAATTTAAGGCAAGACCCCGCAAAAGCAAGAAAACCGGTCGGGTTTCATAAACACCGGAGCTTTACCAAGCCCGTTTGACTTAACTGATGGAATAAAGAATATTGCATTAATTAATTCCTAGAAGTACATTTCCATATACTTCAAGTGTCATTGATTTTATTGCAATTTTTCACATCTTGCATGGATAAACATTTTAAATTATTCATTATTTTTATTTTTTTATGGTTTTTCTATCATTATATATGAATATGTTTGAATTTATAGGCGCCCGTCCATCCAGTTTGGGGAATTATGCAATTCAACACACACGTTCTAAATTATAATAAAAAAAATATTTTCTTAAATCTAAAAATATAATGATTAGCCATTTAACTAGTTTTTGATGTCAATTAAAAAAGAATTTAAATTCCAATAGTTGTCCTACTTCTTGAAATACATTAATCATCACCTTGAAAATAAAAGAAAACCCCATTAAAGAATTTCTTTGTCATATAATAAAGCTAATTAAGCCACATTATTTAAGAATACACTAAGAATATAATAAGTATGTAATTTACAATATTTAAATAATTTCCAGTTTGTAAAAAAATTGTTCAACAAAATTTATAACAGCGCTATGAAAATTCTCTACTTGAAGATATGGTTCATTCAATGGCGATCGAAAAAAAATAAAGATTGAACAAATAGTGACATTTGTAAAAAAAGTTGAACTTCTTTTCAGCTGACTTTTTCCAACCAACATTGGGTAACGCTGAGACGTAATCGAGTTTATGTTATTACTTAACAGAGTAATAGATTCTTTAACTAAGTGTTCTTTTGGGCCAATATTCGTTAAAAATGATTTCTTCTTATTACGTCATAATGATTTTCTCTTTTGTAACAGACATGTGAACGTAATATCACTTAGAAAACCTGAGTAAGTAAACTTTACAAAGCTAAATTATATAAATACTTGTTTGTGAGTGAATAAATGTTAACCGTAAATGTACCAACATGCATCTTKCATTAACTCAGGAAATTTAGTYTTGCTTTATTAACATAAATGTACATACTACTTGACCCTTAGTAGTAGTTTACATCTTTAGTTACAACTTTAAAATATTTCTTAAAATATTTTACCGACTTTTTCAAAATTTTAATATAAGTAAACATTTAACTTCTCRTCGTAGTCAAAAAATTWACCTCTCGAATTTATGGGTTAATGTGAACAACCCAATTTCAAAGTTCACTTAGAAAATTGCCTTATGAATATTCATTTTATAAATCAAACTCGAGCCATTTAGAGAAATAATTAACCGTATTAAATAAAAACAATACAACTACTMTACCTTTAGTCACGACGAGAAATCATTAATATGTAGAAAGCAAGTGCCAATGCTTTAATTGTCGACTCATAAAGATTTACAGGTTTTTTCGATCTGAATCTCAAGGCTAACTTACTGGA
>NW_017537291.1:122012-131598 GCF_001853355.1 Bactrocera latifrons
AATTTCGCTTAAATTGACGTTTACGGTGCGAATTCAATTTTTTCCAAGTCCAACCGGTTTTCTAAGTAGATTTCCTTAACTTAGTAATGCGTCTGGTATTTTTTTTAATCTTTTTTCTGCGCTTTGAGAATATATCTTGGGGCTTACTTTTTATTTTTTTGTTTTGGTTTTTGAAGTCTGCAATTAAGTTAGTAGCCCAGGGTTTCACTAAATAAATTAATTGTATCTTGGAAGTGTGAGATAGAGTTTAGTTGCTCATAAGATTTTGTTGAATTTGAAGTTCAATGCCGTTTTGCATGTCAATGCYAAATATTATTATCAGATTTCARGCCATTCTAATTAAAATACTGGTTTCTTTATATTGTTTATTAGTTGGGTAACAATATACAGTAATAAATCTGATTGAGTGCCAGACTTAATGCTTACGTCCTTCCTTCCTTCATAAGTAAGGTATCTGCATGGCAGTAAACTGACCACACACGTTTTTTTTTTATTGAAATGAGGATTTTATAACTAGTTTATAGCATATCCTCTTAGTCGAATATCAGAACTATTTGTATAATTAATTGAAAAGGCGCGTATGAACTTATAGTATATATATAGTTAATAGTAAGTGTAATTATCATATTTTTATGCCTATTACACTTTTACGTAATTAAAACAGTCAACACGTACAAAGTGCGAGTATAAATGTGTTTTAAATATCATATTAATATATGAGTTTATTATTCACTACAGTGTAGAAGTACAAGATAGAATCACATACCAGAAAATTATTGAAATATTGAAAGGCTTCCTTGTGGACACATTCACTGACGTTTATTGTCTGAATGAATAATGTATTCGAGATCTTATATTAAAACAAGAAAGATAGAGATAATATTGCGACACGTAATGTAATAATATACAATTATTACCCTCATTTTATTCACGACGTCACGAACCAATGTATTTCGCTGTCAAATGCTCTATAAGACCAGTAGTGAYACAAAACTTGTTTTTAATTCTATCATACTTGATATAAGAATATGAGAAGTAAATATTTTTGTTTTAAATATAAATAATAGAAATGTAGGGWAATTTTTGCTGCTTAGTAGTCAGATGATCCACCTAAGAACGTCGCACATWGGAGCAKTTTCCTTCAAAAMCCGGACAAAARTTAAAATTACAAAGTTCAGCRATGCTACTCAAAATTGATTTTTGTTAGTACCTAAGTAACCGTTCTACAATGAACCGATTAAATTATTGACCTGCGGCCCGCTATATTGCCCCACAAGTAGTCGGAACCTAGACTTCGCACAGTACGCACGTCCTTATTCACGATACTCTCTATTGTTCTTGAAATTGCCCACTTTCTGGTGAAATCCCATATCTGGTATCCCAAAATTTAGAACTTAACATTCCTTTCGTATTCCTAGATTACTCTGTGAAAATGAGGTAAATCGGACTACAACCACGCCTATTTCCCATATAACACAATTTAAAATTCCATTTGATTCTTTCACTTTCCAGTACACAAATAAAGAATTGATTAGTATAACGGAATAAAATTTTGCGGTAATAATTCCCTTAAAGTAAGCCATTTTTTGACCAATAATTGCCCAAATCCAACCAAAACTGTTCAAGCCCCKAGGTACCAAACGTGTGGATCCGATACCAATAATTGACTTTTGACCGAAAATATCGTTCAATTTGTGAGATATGAAATTGAAATTCGCACAGAATCCTTTTYTAGCAATAGTATTTCATTCTGTCAAAAATGTGTTGATATAAAGATTTTAGAACTTATAGGTCACTTATGCTGTATACTGCATGTTTTATTCATAACAGTGTTTCTTTGCGCCTAAAATATAAACAATTGCGCGAAAACTTGAAACTACCCATATAACTATTACCACAATTTTCGGACATAAACTTGACCTTGCTCAATATGATTGGTGTTTGTATGTAAGGTACCTAAATGAAATCGAGCTAACATTTTTTTGAGTATGTGGCGTATTTGTAGTATGTGGRATGAGCAAAAATAGRTAAAATCTGGTCGGCACCTCCTCCTACTCAAATATATTCAATATAAAATGTTCGGTTGCACCCGAAATTRGCCCTTCCTTACTTGTTTTATTTTAATATATTGCATTTTTATATGCAATCATGCATTTTTATTCATTTACATTCATAAAACCATTTTAAATAATTTTGTCCGGTTTTTGAGATCAAATGCTCCTATATGCGTCGTTAGCATTTTTTGCTACTCAGCGTTTGTTCTTTAAGTAGTTACGTGGGTTATGACGACCAAAACAAGCGCAATTTTCACCAATTTTTTCATATAATAAAAGACAACTTTTACAACTTTAATAATAATAAATAATATATAAATATTTTGTGAATTTTTCATATATTTTTTTTGAAATTCAGTCAGTGGCAGCTGGCTTCCACAGGCACCGCTCAATTTCATGGTTGATTTCAGGTCTAATTTTACCACAAATTGCATTGAAAAAAATTGTCGAAAAAAAATCTTTCGATCAATCACGAGGTTACCTTATTTAGAATAATTGTGYAAAACTTCAATAAGAATGCTAAGTAGTTTCTGAAAAATCTTGGCAACCGACTTTGAAAACAATTGTTTCGAGAAAAACACGATCAAARATTGAAGTATCCGACGGTCTAACCTTAAGGACCGCTCTCCGAAATGGTAAAATGTATTTTGCTAAGTTGGTATGTCTGTCCTTAATTAGTATGTCAAATATGAGRGCGATCTGTCAACCAGTTTTTTTWACAGCAGCTGCTTAAGTCGGTACACCTTTGCGATTTTTACAATGGATAAAAATATCGAACAAATAATTAGTCTCAGATTTTGTATTTCTAAGCAAATTTCATGTACAGAATCGTTGCGAATGTTGCAAAAGGATTCAGTTACATCAAAAACACAAGCCAATGAAAGTTACAAACCTTCCAAGAAGTTTAAGAGATCGTTGAACACATGCGTCGTTCTGGACAACCTTCAATATTTTCAACTGATGAAATTATTGAAAAACTAAAGGATATGGTGCTTGAAAATCGTAAAGCAAGTGTTAGACAAATGGCAACGACATCTCTCGGGAGTCCGGTCAAATGATATTTTAGATATGAAACGCGTTTTTGCGCGACTCATGCCAATTAAGCTGATTTTTTTCCAAAAAGAGTACGATTATGACCAAATTTAAAGTCAAATTCCCAGGTTGGGCTCCGAGTGATATTTTCTTGTTTCCCAAACATAGCATAATATAAAAATATAATTAAAAAACGATTTTTTGAAATTTTAAATCTCACAAACACTTGTCAATGTGTATTTAAACTAGACACGGTTCATTTGTTACATCTGAAGTTAGCAAGAACATTGTTTTTGAGTAATAGTATCTAAACCAGCAATAAATCAGTAATTTAATATGTATGTACGAGCATTTATTTGTATATATTTGTATTATTATACATATATATATATACTTATGGTACAAAGACACATACTCGTATGTTACTTCAATAACATCATTTAAATAATTGGTCGCTTGCGGGCATCGTTGAAACACGAAAGAATTTTTTTTTTTTTTAATTTTTAGATTTTCAATTTTACTTCCTATCCAATTACTTTGGCAATAATTATATACTGTGCAGATATGTACATACGTATGTACGTATGAATAGAGCTTTTGTACAAACGTGGTTAGAATTGCCAAGTAAAGCACGAAGAAATTAAATAGTAATCGAACTCGTAAATAAAATTTATGTGAAATTAAAAGTGATTATAGACACGTATTGTATATTAATATATAATTATATATATAGTAGGTTGCAGATATGTGTAGGTATGTAAACTTATTGCTAGATATAGGACATACATACTATACATATTCATATGTATGACATAATAAAATATTAATATAATAAAAATTCTTAAAACATAAATTGATTAGATTAATTAGTCATCGCTTTCATATTGATAATTTATATGTAAAAACACTCGTGATTAGTTTACTTCGGCGCTCCAACATGCGCACATGCGCACAGTGTACTTTCGTTTTGATCAAAGTGGACAGGTCTATACTAACTGTGATGCGTCCGTTTGATTAAGTCAAATTTATGCAGATACCTGAATCCAACAAATCGATCGTATCGCGCTGCAAGCACAAAGCGAATTCAAATTGAAGGTCGACACTTTTTTATGCAATAATGAAACAGTATAAGTTTAATTAACAAAACCTAAAAGTTGTTTAACGGAACTTAAACAGCTTAGCTCTGATTACCGGCCTTTAACAGCTGCTAATAAAGAGAGTGTTATCTACTCATAACAGTTCAGTGTCAGTTGGAGCATAGAGCAAAATAATATGCGTAGACATGCAGGTGCGAAGGGGTCAGTAACTTCAACAATAAAACAGTTAGATTTTGTAGTGTTTATGGCTCGGTTAAATGATTAAAAATATAATCTATTAGAAAAGATTACGAAAAAATAATTCAATGGACTACTTATAAAGGGTGATTCATTTTGAAGTTCCCTACTTTTTTAAAGAAAAACACAGAAACTTCTTAAGAACATACTTTAGCATTTCTTTTTTGGTGATCCATCCGTTGAGTCCAATTGTCAATGACGCATTCGATCATTTCGACTAGTAACTAGCGAATGACACGCGTGATGTTTTGCTCTAAGGCCCGAATCGAAGAGGGATTGTCCGCTTAGACTTTAGGCATGTCCTSACATAAAAATGTCACGGTGTGATATTATACGAAATTGGCCCAAAATGTGAAATTATCTATTCACCGAAGTAGGGCAGTCTTGTTCAAACAATCGGTTATAGCGGTTGCAGCTCTTGAATCTCTTCAAGTTGGTCTTCGTCCCAGATGTGGCAATTATGATTGTTTTACATAMCCATTAAGCCGGAAATGGGACTCATGGATGAACCAAATTAGGCTCAAAAACGTCGGACCTTCTTGGAGCCCATGGAGCGAATCGATGGCGCTTGGGAAGTTCGAGCGGCTTCAGTTCTTGCACAAGACCTTTTTTGTACGCTTTCAATTTAAGATCTCGACGTAAAATGGGTCAAGTCGTTCCATAGGTCAATACGAGTTGCTGCAAATGGCTCGGGCTCGACTCTCCACGGTCTTTTCCTACACTCTCAGCTACGGCTGCTATTTTTTGTGCATCATGCTGGGCGTGGTTTATTCMGTCGAATATGTATATTTAKYGYCATTACTTAAAAATTGAATTCAAASTTTTCAACTGCTAATAACGGTATATTTCAAAAATGTCAARAGTTATAAAAGCGCTAAAATTTTAAATATGTCGATCGAATTTCAGATAATATGATTCATGGGTCACCCTCTTTTATAAATAAGCGTTGCGATCGATTTAAAGTAATATGCATATCTCCTTATCCGGTAAAATGAGTTAATAACTTCGAAT
This sequence comes from Bactrocera latifrons, assembly GCF_001853355.1. Lineage (NCBI taxonomy): Eukaryota > Metazoa > Arthropoda > Insecta > Diptera > Tephritidae > Bactrocera > Bactrocera latifrons. The sequence goes on from NW_017537291.1 coordinate 127,444, forward strand.
CGGAGTTTCTGAATACCTAATCAGCTCAGAAACTATCACAGCGGAGAAAGATGAGCTGAGTAAGCAAGGTCATGTTCACTTATTTGTAATAAAACTAGTCAATGAGTTGTTAATTGTACATGGCAAGCGATAATCATATCAATTATCTAAAAAAAAGTCCACATAAAAATGGTAGCCGGGTCTTAAAGGCCTTTAAACACTAAATTATCATAACAGTTTTCTAAGAAATACTAGACCAATTTTATTGTAACTGAAGTTGATTCTTAGATTTTGAAGGAGAACACCCCAAAAATTAATAAAAATAACAATAAATTGTGTTAACTAAAAGTAGTACGCGTATTACTAAAAAAAAAAATTTTCTCAAAAAATATATATCTAATCCTTTCTCAAATCCTAGTTTTATATCAACAGCATTAAAAAAAACGTTTCAATTCTTTTTACAGTTCCGCAAAAGTGTTTCCGATGTGATCAATGAAACCCATGATGATTACTTTCTATTACGTTGGCTACGTGGTATGTACCATATCCGCATAAGTGCTCAARTTAATTTTCTTAAAATATTTATTTATTTTTCTATTTTTTATGAAGCACGAAAATGGGACCCAGAGGCTGCCGAAGAAATGCTGCGAGCGGTAAGTTAGTTTTATATTTACCTAATTATATAGGGTTAATAGGACTCTGACAATGAGTTTTACTGAACTTCCATGTAGTTTTGATGTGGGGGTTGATATTATGCTATCAATGAAGAAAGAAATTTTGAGCCCAAGGCCGAACTAAAAAAATATAACATACCTTTTTCAAAGGTGGTCGAAACTCGACGTGTAATATAGAGCCTCTTGGTTTTTATTTGACTTGGAAAAGCTGCTTGTAGTATTTTCAGATCCACTATAAGTCGGTCTTCTCGAGGATTACGTGCCTATCACACTTTGAACCAAAATATTAAAAATATATGTACCAAAAAAATACCATAAGTGCTGCCCTATAATTATATATAAAAATATAAAGACTTCCGAAATAAATTCAAATGTCATCCCCAAAGAATTTCAAAAATAACCGAGTATTCACAAAAACACCGAGAATTTTCTGATTAAAAACAAAATCTAAATTCCAGTGAAATTCGAATAGTTGCAATATACAAATCATTCCACTCCATCTATTTAAGTGCAAAGAAATTAGAATCCCTTTGTTTTTTGGTTGCCCTAGAGTCTGAAGACACGCGCTATGTGGAATGTGGACAACTTGGAGAAGTGGGATGCGCCGCGCGCCCTCAGAGAATATCTGCCCTACGGTCTAATAGGCTATGACAATGAAGGCTCGCCAGGTGAGTGACAACGCTCTGCTATGAGTTGAGAGTTTATAATAAATTTACAGTTGACTTTCAATATGTCTGTTTCTTTCTTTGCTTCTTTTCCAGTTATTGTTTGTCCATTCTATAATTTTGACATTTGGGGCATGCTACATTGCGTCACACGCTTCGACTTCCAACGCTACTTGGTGCTACTGCTGGAGCGTTTCATGCAAGCTGGCTACGAGCAGAGCAAAACGCATGGYCCACAGGCACGTCAGCTAGTTGTCTTCTTCGATATGGCCAATTTCAATTTGAAGCAGTACGCGTGGCGTCCGGCAGCCGAGTGCGTTTTATCTACAGTAAAGCAATACGAAAGCAACTATCCGGAATTGTTGAAAATGTGCTACATAGTCAATGGTGAGGAAGAGCCAATGCTGCCACTATTATTAGAACTAACTAACTATATATATCTATTCTTTCTTTATCCTCTTATAGCACCCAAACTGTTCTCTGTTGCTTTTAATTTCGTCAAAAGGTTCCTGGACGAATACACAATGAGTAAAATAAAAATCTACAAGAACGGTTCAGATAAGTGGAAGGAACCGCTCTTCTCCCATGTCGATCCAAATATATTTCCCAAATGCTTTGGTGGTAAATATGTGGATGAGAATGGTGATCCAGAATGCAAATCTAAGGTTAGTCGAATCTAATTGTATAAACTTATTATCTTCAGCAAAGTCTAACACAGTTTGAAATATTCCGGGTAGATATAAGGTAATATCTGAGAAAGTATTTAGAATGATGAGACGATTTTATTCCTTACTTTGTCTCTTTGCCCGTTCTTTGTCTGTGCCTGCGACGATCAAAGTTTATATAAGCTTGATATACATATATGGCCTGATACCGAGGTATAATTCTAATAATCATCAAGACACACATTCCCATTCTCTAATAGTTAGAAAAAAACAGAACAAGCCGCCCGTTTACTTCAAGACTTAATCAGCTAACTTAGCGGATACCAAAAAAAAAAAAAACAGAGGGTTAGATCAGCTAAAAACTATCCCATGACCAAACAAACTTCAGACCAACTTCGATAAAAAGGCGACTAYCTCAAGAACTCATTTATTCTCTTCCTGTTAAAGATGTTGAGAAAGTAAATCACCTCCAAAAATAGACGGAGATTGRCAAATTATATTGAGTACTTCATTATGAAGTTAAAAATTTCAACAAAYGTTGGAACCAACAAGTTTTTCATGGCAAAATTGTTTGTAACCGAGGTTTAATGGTTTCAATCTAAGCATTTTTTTCTTCACTCTCTGCTTGTCTCTTTCAGATAATTTGGGGTGGAAAAATTCCGCAAGACATGTTTGTCGAGCARGGCACTGAAGACAATGATAAAGACTATACCGAGACCACAATAAATAAAGGCAACAAACTGAAACTGGACTTTTATGTGGATGAAAAGAAACAAGAAAACTTAGTGTTATCATGGGATTTTCGCACCTTCGACTACGACATCAAATTCGGCATATACAGCATTGACAAGTCGTCTGGTGAAAAGCGTAGCGAAGTRGCGCTCGGCACAGTCTATTCCAATGAGATGGACGAAGTGGGCTTCATCTCAACGCGACCCAATACGACATGTAAGTGACGATGCCATTATTTTATCAAAGGAATGATAAGTTTTATGCTCTTCTCTCTTTAGACACCGTTGTATTTGATAACTCACACAGCTACTTGCGCAGCAAACGTCTCCGCTATTGGGTGGATTTGATCTCGGACGTTGACGACATYACCGAGCTTTCGGCGCAAGTGCAGCAAACCGATATTGTGGAAMAAAATGGCGCTTAAACGCTCGAGTTATTAGGGAAATTAAGTAGTGGGCGAACATTGCAATCGAAGAGTCGGCTGGGATGTGATAAATCTATGCTAGCAAACCAAAAATGCAGACGGATTCCACGCACAGTATATCGAGTCATTTTTTTTTACTAATGTAACAAATATTGTAAGCCAAATAAGAAAGACAAAAAAAAAAAGAACACAATCATAAATATGTATGTACTTATAACAAAGATTCATAAACCATATACTAAGGAAAACTCATTATTTTGCAATTATTATTGACTATAGTCTAAATGATATATTAAATACTATTATGAGAAATATTATGTATGTATGTAAAATAGAAAATCATAAAACAATAAAAATAGCTTTATATACGATTATTTTAGGACAGTGTTAAAATTATATTTTTTTCTCTGCACAGAGTATAGTATTACGCGTACCTAATCCCCGTGGTAAGGATTGGATAAGGTTTCTTTGACGTCATCGAACGGTAGGCCCAGGAAACGTGCTGGGAGAAGTTTGTCAGATGAGTAGGGTTAACAGGGCATTCAAAGAARTAGCTAGTGTTTTGCGTGGACTCATTGCATATTTAATATGCCAGGATCTATTCTGGAAAAGTACAATTTTAACTTGCTACAGTAACGCTAGTCACTCTCGTTTCTTGCGGCAACGCCAGCTCTTCGGCTGTAATGAGTGGTGGTTCGACTCTAAGTACGCCATGCACTGAGTGGGAGTCGGTGAAGGTGTTAATGGCTCCAMTGTAAATGGCGGTCAGAGCGCTTGWCAGAAGTTAGTTGCGCCCGACGACTGGTCAGCGTATTGTTTGATGTGGTCGAAGTAAATGTGGAATGACCTCCAGACACTTCTACGAGGCGGTTCCGCTCCAAGCAGGTGACTGCAGACATATTTTCTACGAAAGCACCCCAGCAAGAATTGCTTCGAGAGAAGTTCATAGGCCTGACTATGACCTATAGTGATACTGTGTTCGATGGGAAACATCAAGAAGCCTTCTGTCGTAGTCC
>NW_017537292.1:0-14411 GCF_001853355.1 Bactrocera latifrons
GCGTGAGTTGTGTCATATTACTATTTGCAATAACATCACCAATCTTCAAACGCTTGAAAAGTTCCAAGTAGTTCCGACGTTTTCGAGTCAAAAAATTGGGGACGAACAGAGACTTGTGAAAATCAACAGCTGGTATTTCATGCAGAATAAACAGGGATTTAGTGTGGTTTGTTTGTCGGTGACATCATCGTTTCATATTTCACTGTTATCTCGTCATGATAATCGACTATTTGATGACTGAAATGGAAGCTCGCGATCTCGGCGACATTTGGTTTCAACAAGGCGCCGCCACTTCCTACACATCGCATTAATCAATGCATGTATTGAGAGAACACTTCAATTTAATTCAATTGGCCACCAAAATCATATGGTATCACACCGTTAGACTTTTTCCTGTAGAGATATGTAATGCCTAGTGTCTTTGCGGACAATCGCACTTCGATTCTGACCTTGGAGCAAAACATCACGCGTGGCATACGCCAGTTACCAGTCGAAATGCACGAACGAGCCATCGAATACTGGACTCAACTAATGGAGCGATGGAGATGTAGCCAATGCCAACATTAGAAAGAGACAGGCTGCAAAAAATAGTTGGAAAAAATGTTCTTTCGAATGATAGTAAACACTCCCCTCATTAAATTTGAAAATTTTGTATTTTTTCCTTCAAAAAGTGGATAACCTCGAAATGGATCACCCTTTATAAAGCTGCGATTGATGTTTGCATGCAGTTAAATTGCAAATATCGATGACTTTTACATTATTATGTCTACAAGCCTTAATTCACTTTGGTTTAATAGTGTGTGACAATTTCAATGTACAATTATGCAGAATTTCATAAATTTTGAATTTTGAATTGCGATTTCAATTTTGAGCTTTTTCTGAGTGGACATAATTTGTAAATAATCCAGAAGGTATTATGAATGGATAATCGAAAAAATATATAGTTAAAAGTATAGTTACATTAAGTATATTTACGGAAAGAAAAAAAGAAAAAAAAATATAAATAAATATATATTTACGAGATTTGCTTGAGGGCTTAATTTATTAAAGTTCTAGTAAAATTGTTAAAAAGCTTTAGTCGGGATTTTCAGAAATACTTAGGCTGCACGCCCTGACCACTGTCATTGTTGGTCAATGGAAAATGCTTGTAAAACGATTAATGCAATTAGTAAAAAGGAATAAGTGCATAAAAACAATAAAATAAATACAGCGAACTTGTAAAATTGCGAATATTGCAGAAATAATTAATTAAGCTTCACTCAAAGTGCGCAGCATACCAATGTACTTACATACATACATACATACATATACTATATATGAATATGCATATATTCAATTCAGAAAAAAAGTATTTATTGTTGAAAGCGCAGTAATGTTGGCTCATGCAGTGAACCACCGTAACTGTGGGTCGTTTGTTTAACAAAGGGCAATAAGTGTAAAATTAAATTAAAATTTGTTAATTAAATAAAGGACCACACATCGCGGAAAACGCGGGCGTATATTTTTTTTTATTTATCAGTTAAGAAAATTGTTACTACATGTGGCGCTTACTGATCGATTATTCATTAATAATTCCGATTAATTAGCAATTTTAAATTAATTTTCGGTATGCATAATTTCCTAAAATCATCAATTTTCATTCCTATTTACATATGCAATTAAGTCACGCAGAAGAGTAAAACATCTGTAAATTACTATATTATTCCCGTGCAACATGTTGCAATGGTATAAAACTACAACAAAAACAGAAAAAACGTTAACATCAGCCGTGTGCACAGAAGCTGTAATATCCATTACAAATACAAAAGACGCTATGTAATAACTTGATTTTGATCGTTCAGTTTGTGTGACAGCTATATGCATTATTCCGATATGGAAACTATTTTTTAGCTATAACCTTAAAGCAATTTTAAATATTCAACTTTGCAATAATTTATTAAATTTAGTGTAGTAATAGCTGACATTATATAAGTTGGTATAACTCTCAGAGACGTCTGTGCTAAATGTCACATCAAAATAATCATTAATGTTTAGTATACGCGGGTCTCCATGGAAAGTGAGGCCGCAGAGTCTGTTAGAATTTCTTACTCATGGACATAGCAACTGAACTCGTTGACGACGAAACTCGTCCAGGATGGCCATCAAAATCAACTGATGATCAGCACGTCAATAAAATAAAGAAACTGGTGCTTGAGAATCGACGATCAATAGTCAAAGATTTTCCTGGCAACATTGGAAGATTTGAAGGATCAGGAAAAACCATTTTGAGAGATCATTTGGGCAGAAAAGTGAAAAAACGATTGGTTTCAAAATTGTTTCGAAAACACCGTCGCGTTACGCTTGTGAAGCAATGCCTTCCGACTATCGGGATGTCATGAAACGAATTACTCTTGCGATGAGTCTTGGAGATCCGGAAACTGACGATCAATCGGCTGAATATCGTGGCAAATGAGAGCCGAAGCCGAAAATGCACGTCAAAGTAGTTCCAAAATCCAGGTTATGTTAACAGCTTTCTTCGACTATTGAGGTGTGGTACACTCCGAATTTCTTTCGACCGGCCAAACTGTTAACAAAGAATACTATTTGATTGTTATGCGTTGTATAATTCGTAAAAAGAGGTCTGAATTACGTGCGCTAAGCTCTTGGGTTTTGCATCGCGATAAGGCACCGTCGCATACTGCATTGTTTCTCCGTGAGTTTTCCGTCAAATCTTCAACCAATATCGTGTCGTTTTCGGCTGATTAGCTCCGTGTGACTTCTGGTTATGCAGCAAAGTCAAACGACGGCTCTGGGGAAACCGTTTTGTGTCAATTGAAGACATTAAACGTGAGCACATAGCTACACGCTTCGAAGGCTTTTTACCAAATTGACTTTAACAACTGTTTTGAGAATTGGGAAAACGTTGGCACAAGTGCATTGTGGCCAAGGGGGATTACTTTGAGCGGGACGACATAGATTTTGAAGAATAAATTAATCATTTTCAAATTCTGAACAAAGTCTTACTATTTTTTTGCTTATAGCAGTATGTTACGTTGTAACAGTATCAGCATTGGGATTTCCTCGAACTTGAAATTCTGTGAATATTTTAATAACTTTCAATGAGATACTTATGTACATAAATAACTTTACAATTTCTATGTAATTGTTTACACGTTCAGCATTATTAATAATTACAAATGTTATAGGTCAATTGCAAAATTCCCGGCCTACCATAGGAAAATATATTTTTTCCAAAATAAGTTTTATTTTATTCAACATAGTTCCTTTCAAGGGTGATACACCGATAGTAGTGATGCTTCAACTTTTCGGTACAGTTTTTGTAGTACGATTTGTTCTTTATTTCCAAATTTTATTCAGTTTCGGCGTTCTCTTCGTCGTGTGATAAAAATCTCTTCAGAGCGAGCATTCTTTCGAGATCTGAGCGCAGGAATTAGTCGCTTAGGGCTAGTCGAAGTCGAAGTCCAATTCATGGACAACTGACTTGTTGTGATGTCTTGTTGAAACAGCACTTCCTTCAAATTCGACCGTTTATTGACGATTTCATTCTTTAAATGGTGCAATAACTCTATATAACAGTCGCTATTGATGGTCCTTATATTTTTAAGCCAGTCACTAAAAATTATTCCATGTGTATTCCAAAATACGGGAACGCCATAACCTTGCCAGTCGACTGTTACGTTTAACCCACGCTTTTTCATACCCAAATGTTCGTGAATTATATGATGTGTACATTCAGTTGATATCTTAGAGTGTCTGCTATCGCATCCAAATTATTTTCCACTTCCGTCTTCGGTGTTCATTTGACCACGCCTAAACTTAGCTTACCAATCCTTAATGGCTTATTGTCATGGGGCAGGTCCGGAAACTCGTCATTAATTCAAGCCATTTGTTGCACAATAGCAAAAGTTGCTTCACACAAGATGTTCTAATTCACTAGCTAATGCTCTGACAGCTGTCAAATTTATACCTATGTTCTTTGAAATAGTAATGCCATCTCTGTGACAGGTCGAGTACTTTGACTTGTTATGTGTATATATGTATTTAATTAAAAAGTTTTCAAAAAGTTGCATTTGTCAAACAAGTTGTATACGTTTTCCATAAATTTTTCAATGTTTTCGAACTTAAAACGGGAATTTTTGCTATGAATTCATGAATAACATGAGCATTGCTAACCGAGACTCTCTTCTTTTTATTTGATATTATTTGAAAATCCATTGGGAAGAGTCGGCACACAGTTAGAAATATTACCGGCCGAGTATTTTCAGTATTAATATGTCAAACAAGCCGTTGTTATAAGTGTTCAAGTTTTTGAGCGTTTACATGTCGGCTTTAAAGATGGCGCACCCTGTACTCGAATTTGCAATGCAATAGAGATAGCAGCTTCTGTCAATTTGTGGCACTTCTGTTCTGTTTATTTTTTTTTTCTCAAACGTACATATGTGTGTGTGGGTTTCGACTCTATTTCACCTCTGCTGATAAGCAAGTTCGGGCGTAAAAGCGCACGCAAAATTATCAATAATAAAGCAGTTTATCGCCGATTAAAAATATTACCCAACACAGTTTGCCATTTCAAGCGGTACAAAAAGACCGCCTTTGTACTATATACATATATGATGAGCTCATGTAATGAGTATACATTAGTGCAGCAATTGATGTGATCGCTTAAATTATTCCTAGTAAATTGAAAGTTCCCTTTCTACCTGATTCTTGGCTAGTAATAAGGGATATTATTCCAAATCCAGATACAATTAAAATATAAACTTCAAGGTGCTCAGAAAATTAGAAAAGTGTTGATAAAGTATAAAGTCTAAAGAAAATTATAGAATACACTCAGTCAAAGACATGTGAAAATATGATGTGCGTACTTCATCATCTTGAGAAGCTATAAACTAAATTAGAATAATATCGTTAAAAAATTTTGAACGGTGCGTTAATTTTGTGTTTGCTGGGTAATAAAGAAGCTTTGTTCACATGTGTGTTTTCATTATATAAATAGGCTTACGCGTGTGTCATTTTGTTATGATAACTTACCCCACATTGATAAGAGGAATAAGCCAAATGTCGTCATAGTTATTTGAAGTGATCAATACACTTTAATTATTTCACTTTTCAAGGACTTGAAAATCTGGAACTTAGTTCAATTGTTATTTCAAGGACTTGAAATTCTGAAATTTATTTTAATTGTTATTTCAAGGACTTGACGTTATTTCAAATGTTATTCGTAGCTCTTGACTACAGTTTTACTGGTTTTTAATTTTTCACAGATTTTTTGCGTTTTGCCACCGGCTTTTACCGGAACTTTTTAATTTAATTACCGTTGCTGTAAACGAAATCAAAGCAAATGGATTTTTTCCCGGCCAGTAGAAAATTAAGTTTGGTTACGGTTTTACACGGTTGTTGCTAACTTTTTAACAGCATTTCAACAATTCTATTTGCTCTTCTGATTTTCTGCTATTTATTTTGTGTGATTTTTCTTGCACCTTTTTTTCCGTATGGACGACCGTTTCCTTTCCGTTTTACGCGTCCGTTCGCTTGTACGTCCCGAGTACCTTTGCAATGTGCGCCTAACTGTGTAATCGCTATCAGCCAACTGATACGCTCACGTCGTCCCACACTCACCGTACACACTTGGGTTGTTGAGTGCTTGCGCTGAGCGTTGGACGCACACGTTTATAGACAGCAAATGGCAAAGAAAAGCCAACAACAACAACAACACAGCTGTGTTCTGACTAGCGGTTGACTGCAAAACCAATGCTAAGCAATGATAATGAAGTGAGCCAGCAACAACAACACAATGGGTTTTTGTAAAAACCAAAAACACAAACAAAGCGCAAAGAGAAATTAGAAACAGAAAAAAAAAAAACAATTTTAATGCAGTAATCTTTAAAGTAAATAAACAAAATTAAATGAAATTAAAACAAAATAACCGCAATAAAGCAAAATGGAAAGAAAATAATAACAAGTTAGATGGTGAGTGATTAATTTAGGCAATTTTTTTTTTTTAATGAAATTGTGTGGTTAAATGAGATAAAATATTTTTGGTTTGCTTTTCAAAATAATTTCGTTTGCTATTATTCTATTATCACAAGCGCTAATTTCATCAAAAAAGTTTTCATTTCGAACATTTCACACTCTTGCTATTTGCAAGGTTTAAAGGCAGGGAGGTACCGTCAGGTACATTTGGCCGGTTAGTTATATGAGGTCTAGGGCGAGTTTTCATCCAATTTTATTCATTCTAAGTACAAATATGCAGAATTATAAGAAAAACAGGCTTTCTCAATTTTATTAAGATAACTCACATACTGGCCGATATGTGCGGTATAAAGTCAGCTCTAAAATTTTTGTATAAGGTATAGGGCGACTACATAAAGTTTTGACCCGATTGAAATCATTTGTGATTCACAGTGATACCATCATCAGGCAACGATTCTCTCTGAATTTCAAGTATAAATCTGACACATTGACCAATATTTTCGATACAAAGTCAACTATGAGTACTGCGGTTCAAACATTCGGAACGTAGGGACTTGAACAGTTTATGTAGGATTTGGACAATTTATGGCCATTGTTATATTAAGAGCTTCTTGATTTGTACACTTGAGAGAAAAGTATCAGATGGAATTTATAATTGTGTTATATAGGAAATAGGCGTGGCTGTAGTCCGATTTCGCCAATTTTCACATTGTAACTTAAAAATGGTAGAGGAATGCCACATACGGAATTTGGTTGAAATTTTTCGAGCGGGTCTCGAGATATATGGTAACGGTGGCTAACTTCAACCAAAGGACGGTGTACCCACAGACTTATATCTGACATCTATATGTGGATAACTAGACTACATTGGGACCTGGATTTCCACCTGACCGAAATATTATGCTAGCATGGGTGCTTCAGTCCGTATTGTTCGATGTGTACGGAGTCCACAGAAGACTCTGAACGCGTGTTTTTCCATTTCCCTCCATTTCTAAATATAAGAGGAAAGTTAGCCCGTGCTATAAAGGAAACGTAAAATTTCTTGTCACTTTCGCGAAGTAATACCTTATCTGGTGATTTCGTGGGAGAGTCTTGAGTTGGGAGTAGGTTAAGTTTAGCGGTTTAAAGTTCTGCACTATGGTTTGCGATGTTTTCTTCTACTATAAAAAAGGGCACGGCCACACCCACTTTTTCAGAATTATTTGCCCACAGCTGCCTCTTGCTACTGCGATCTCCTGTGCAAATTAAAGTTTTATATCTTAATTTATTGTGTTTGTGGGCGTGGCAGTGGTTCGTTTACCCCCATCTATGAACTCGTCGTTTTTTTTTTAATAAGGAACGAGCATACGTAGTTTCATCAAGATATCTCAATTTTCACTCAAGTTACAGCTTACTCGGACGATCGGAGAGACCTGGATTTTAACTCGCCTCGTTATACTGATCATCTATATATATTATATTATGTATATAATCCTACAACCGCGAATCGAACAAAACTATTATATTCTATAGCAACATGTTACAAGAGTATAAAAATAATAATTTATCAACGTTATTAAAAAATAATATTAAAAAATCTTCATTTTTTTGCGCCGCTTATATCAATAGGCGATATTGGTTTCAATTGCTTTAGCTATTGCTTTTGCTGTTTTTGTGCGTTTACTTCAGTAGAGAGCGCGCTTCTGCGATCAACAACAATCACCGTTGCCAAACCTGCCAAAGCGTTTGCTCTTGTCGCCACTCATATGCTGCTGTATTGGTTATAATAATCTCTCTTCGTTCATGGAGCAAGCGAACGCTCTCCATGTTTATCATTCGTGCCAAGTTTATCGCCTCTTACGATTGATGGCTTAATTTGTTGGTATTCGGAAGACTTAGCAAAATACAAAAAACAATAATAAATCATTTTGCATTTATAATACTGTTGTCATGCTGATAACGGTAACGGTATTACACCTATTACGCAAAGAAATGTGTCTTATTATTTTTTTTACATTGAATGCTTTGGAAGAGCTCTTCACACAGTAATTACAACTGATTACATTGACATTGAAAATGTAAAATTATATATAAACAGGGTGTTACATAGATGACGTAAGCAATATTTTAATTTTTGACGAATTTTTCACCAGCAAAAGCCAAATTTGCCAGAGACATTAACAAGTAGAAATCACTCGGTGCCAAGTACGAACAAAAAGCTGGATGCATTAAAAGCTCTCAATCAAACTTCCGAAGCTTCTTGTCCTGATGAAACACAATTCCCAAACTATTGGCCAAAGCTAGGGGCTTTTGGGTGATTGCTTTCTTTAGACGGTTCAATCGTTGACAGCGTATGTTCAATTTCAGATTTACTGCAAATCTCAAAAGCACATAGCAAAGTCCGGCTGAGCGTTAATCTTGAGTTTATCACCGTTTGCACTGGCTGGCCGCGATTTCAAAATGACCGTATTCTCCGACTGTTGTCGTGAGTGGCTAAGTTTTCTTCACGAGTAACTATATATTGATGTGTTATCAATTCAGCAACAATTGGCAGAAAATAATTTGCTCCATTAAGTCTTTTTTGTGCGCTAGCTCATGTAAGACCCATACAGCTAGTGGACTTGCTGATTTCCAGAGAAACTGCAAAATTACAAAATCACTCGATCTCGATCTGAAAAGTTTTTTTTTTTTTTTTGCAACATAATCTTATTTTTGTAACACTATGTATTGGAAAAATAGTGGAATAACATATATTTTTTCAGAAATGAGCGCAAAAGTACCTGGTAAAATTCCATACTTATCACCAATTTCAAAATTTTTAAGCTCTTTCATTAGTTGACCAATGATGGGTTTAACTTAATTTATTGGTGATAATTAATACACTTAAAGCAGGGGATTTTTCTGCTCAAATAACAACAGCACTATATTAACGTCTTTCCGATTTGGACAGTGCTCGTACAAACATTGTGATCACAAAGTACTCGGAAATTATAATTATTATTAAAATTAAAATTAAAACGCAAAATATTGAATTATTCAAAAATATTTATTTTGTCGCCTTCTAAGTAAGCCCGACCAGATATCATATATTTACGCCAACGATTTTCCAGTCTGCGAAACAGTCCCTTCAGCGAATTTTGTTATATCGATGGACTGAAAGCGTGTCAAACTCATAAACCCATACCTCATCGGCAGTTATAATCTCTCCATTAGTATGGAATCGGCATTCACACGATCAAGCATGTCCAAAGAGACCTGTTTACTGTACTCATTTGGAAAAAAATTCTTCGTTATCGCGTTTTATACCCAAATTTCCACCAACATCATTTGAACGCGAAAGATGTAGAGCTCTCTTGCGATCTCTATATCACTTGGCTGACGATTTTCAAGCACTCTAGCGGTTTTTTATGTGCTCATGTACATGCGAGGTATTTTTCGCCGTTGGGCGTTGGAGGAGGGCGCAGTGAACTTTCTTCATGGTCTATAGTGAAGAGCTCTTTATCAACTTCAGGTACACATTTGACTAATGCAGCGGTTTTCAAGCTGTGGTTGCTGCCATCAAGCTAGCTGTAGAATTACTGCACCGGAGTGCAATCTCTTCCAGTCTTCCAGAAAAGAAACTATACACTTTAGCCACTCAGATAGCAGAGCGGAGATACTAGCCCTGAGCTCATTAACTTTGCATTCAGAGCTGTTTAAAGAATGCCTAACCTCGTTATCAATGTCAGCGAGTCACATTGTAAAAGTACTTATTACGCACGTAACTGTAAAACTGACGATCTGGCAAGGAAAGGTATCCTAGACCCGCTAACAGTTGAGTGGGATTGGGTCATTGCTCCCTTCTTCTCGTCTCTTTTACTACGGTATAGCTGAGCTTTGTGGGGGCTTGGTCAGCACTGATCTACCATCGTAAGATATCTTTGGTCTTAGATCATTTTTAGGGATTCAGTGAACATTTAGCTTGTAGGAAAGCTGGAGTAGTTGTGGTACTTCTAAGAGAACATTGCCTTGTTGGCGTTCTTGCTGTAAGTATGAATATCTTACGGGACGCCAGTTGCAGAAGCTGTATGGAAGTAGACGAAGTGGAAACATCTCAACACCTCCTTCTTGATTGTATCGCATTTGCGAAGCTTAAACGCCTTCAGATACCTCATCGAACTGTTGGGAATAGATATTGAACCCCTGTGCAAATTTTCTATTAGACACAAGGCGCTTTGTTGACTTATAAGATCGAATACAGGGGTTCTCTTTTTTATGGCTTAACAAAGGACTGCGTGTAGTAGTCCAATTGAGATCTCTGGATCTGCCATCGATCGTAACCTATTTATGAATTATAATTATATAACAATTATATTATTATGGCCTGTTGATCGCGTAAGAAAATCAATACCGTCTGAACATTATTCAGCAATTCAGCGCAATATATTACTCAGCTGAATTTTAACTACTATTTTTATGACCGCAACTGTATGTATGTACATATGTGGTAGCATAACACAAAAAACATTCGTTGTTGCAAGCCATCGAGTACAAAAATCGCTTTCATTAAATGCAGTTATGTGAGCGTAAACAATGCTTTGCTCTCCTCTTCTCTTCCGTAAAGCTTTGAAAAAGATCAAGTTTTTGTTGGTCGTTTTTCGCTACAAGATAGAAATCACCAACACGGGGATGTACACATTCACCAATAAAGAAGTCAATACCGTGCACTTTGGCCCGACTGCTACCGGAGCGGCATATGGAAAGTCACAAGTTCGAGTGATCCCCTGTCTCTGCAGGCTTCCGCAATGAAAGCCCTGAGTCGAAGGAAAAAACAAACCGGTGTGTGCGGGAATGTACCGCATTGCTGAAAACAAATAACTTTGTTGATGTCGTGGGTCCATGAGCTTAGCTAACTTAGTAGTAGTATGAGTACCGAAGGCAGTTCGCACTTGGCGTATTTAATGGCACAGTTTAATTCTAAATGAAAAGCCTTAGTGATGGGCATATTTTTTGTTTAAGTATACATTTGTTTACATTACAGCAGTAACAATGACTTGCCGGCTGGTATTAAGGCCAAATCACAACAAAACATAAATTAAATAAATTGCATAAATTGTTTTTTTTTTTGTTTGTTTAACAAAATAACAAATAGCTTGTGAAACGCAAAATAATAATTATTCAATCATTTCATTTTATTATGATCCAAAAATATACAAAAATACACTTATTAACAGCTGAGTCGGAGATCTCTGAAATCTTTTGATAAACGCTCTCTCTCTTAGCTCTTACAAGAATTTGATGCGAAATCTTCCAACCAGTGTTAAGCAACAGCTTGCCGCGTCAAGTTTCATATATTATTTTTTTCAGTCTCTAACCGCTTATCATTGACTTCGGCATTAACATACAGCCAGCAACAATACTAGCGCAACACTCCCATTCTTGGATTTGATTAAATTGCAAACATAACATATGGTTGTCAAAAAATTTGCGGTATTTTTATTGAATTTTCAATTGTTCATAAAATTTTTTTTGATGACTCATGCCCAGCTCTTGACCGATGCTACGGCTGCTACTATGCTGGTCTCTTACCACCAATTCAGCGATTTTATCGCAATTTTCGACGACAGGCCTTCCGGAGCGTGGCGCATCTTCGATCACCTCTACACCAGAACAAAAACGTTGAAACCATCGTTGTGCAGTGGAAATGAAAACTGTATCGGGTCCATACTCGTAAACTGCTCAAATTTTATTGGCGGCTTGAGATGCATTTTTGCCTTTATMGTAGWAGTACTGCAAAATATGCCGTATTTTCTCTTTATCTTGCTCCATGTTTTCGACGCTATAACTCACGAACGACTTAAAAGAAATGACAATCAATCAAATACTTGTTAACGCGTGAAATGAGCTTTCCAAAAAGGTATAGCATGACCCGAGGCGACGAATAAAACTAGAACTACGCGCTCTSAGCGCCAACTAACGAAAGTACCGCATGACTTTTTTGACAACCTAATATTATCTGGCTAAAGAAGAACGGGGCCTCGTATAATGATATTGTAAAACGATTGCAATTTAATCGATCATCAGTAGAGCGATTTTTGGGGGCATATGACCTGATCAGTCGAAACAACTTTGTGGTCGAACTAATCAAGGAAGACCTCGAACGTGGTATTCGAATGAAGAAACACATTTAAAGCAATTATGCTTAAAAAATCATTTTACCTCGGTTTCAAGGCTTCGAGAGAAACTCTTTGGCACCATGAAAATTACATGCGRCTTTCGGACAGTTCAGAGAAAACTAAACGACATGGATCTAAAATTTTGCAGACTCGCACTTTCACTAGAAAATGTGGTCTAAATGGATCACGAAATTTGGATTTGACGAATGGGAATGTTGGCGCTTCAATTGCTTTTGTTGAGAAACTTCGTACAGTTACCACAGTAATGTATATACGTATGTTTCGTATCATAGGAAAGTATGTTCCTCCTCGAACATAAAGCCTACTGAATTAAAAAAAAAAAAAATGAAATTTAGACATGAGATATTTGATTGTAAGTTGGGATTTTTTATATGAATGTAAGTTTTCATCAAGTTTCATGAAAGAACATTTTTTTTTGTATAAGACCAAAATATAAAATCCAAAAACTGGGTTATGTCAATTTTTCACATACAATTTGAGGTAATGTAAAAAAAGTCTATATACAAAAGTTATAGTTCTTTTTATTACCTATGATATTGTCATATATATTTTTTCTATTGAACACGTAGTTTTGCCCGGAAGATAAACAATTCCTAACCCTGCCGTGTTTTTCTCTATCTATCACCTAAACTCCAAAAATCAATGTCATATTGATTTGTTCCTTTCCTTTTGTTTATTTTGTTTTCGTTTTTGATCTCTCTCTTTACAACTTCTGTTATTCCCAACAAAATCTTATCACTGCACAATTGAATTTGCCAACTGCCTAATCTGCACATTTATTGATAACTTATATCAGAGCTCTTGTATTAAGTGTCGAACAAACAARCGCGAAGAGACAAAACAATAATGAAAACTAGAAGGCATATATTTTTACCTATGAGTATGAGTATGTATTTTACTGCTATAGCAGTAGACATGTATAAGCTTTTTATCGCTTTGTAGAGAAAGASAGTTGTACAAAACAGGTTCGATTCTAGTGCGCCGGGCACCAGTTCTAGTTTGCATTCATTGCATTTTTTACTAAGCGGCATTGCGATGTTTTCGAATTGACAGCTTCTTTTTGCTCTATGATATGCTATTAAATCAGTTGATGGGTTAGAAATTTGTCCTCATATACTGTGGGTAAAGAAATTAAGACTTTTTAGTTTAAATTTCGCGTGAAAACGCCTTCATCGAAATATTTGTTTCTAGGTTGACATGACTCTGATTGACTTCTGTGCCAAATATCACAACAAAATAATTCAAAGTATTTGAGGCACTAAAGGGAAATTCTTTGTTGTTTTCTATGTCTGAATTTACTGAACAAAGAAGTGCGCTAATACACCATTTCATATTGCATTGGTTATTGGTGATAATTTCGCCACATTAAGAACTAATATCGCTTTCATTCGCTTGATTTAACTTCGTGTAACTTCCGGCTATTCAGAAAATTCACATGACCACTCCAAAGACACCGCTTTGACTCAATTGAGGATATAAAAGCTGAATCTAAGGGGCTCTGATGGCCATCACCACGAAGGATTTTTTCAAGCGCTATGATGACTGGTAAATTCGTTGGCATAAGTGTTTTGCAACAGGAGGGGCTTACTTTGAAGGAGATGAAATTGACAAAATTCAGCTTTCAATTTGATCACAGTAGTATATGAATTTGTTTTTATCAATTGCATACTATATGTGCTTGTTTATATGTATATATTTTTATGTATAATATTTACCCAACGCTTTCGTCTAATCGCACCAATTGTTTTTTTCCACTATGGCCTGGGAGTCCCCTTCGTTATTATACTAACTACATTAGTTGAGTTTTTTTCAATGGACACAATCAAGTACATTAGTATATGTACATAAATACTTAAGGAATATGTGTATATATGTTAGTATACTCGTAATAATAAAAAATATGTAAATATTTGATGGTAATTAAATTTATTGCTCTTTTTTTGCTTAAACGCAAACGTAATCAAGAAAAATCTTTTGCATTTGACAAGATATCTGCACGAAATTTCGCACGCGGTATTGTCCAAGGCAAATGTACAATCTCCAAAGAAAKKGTTCAGATCGGATTACTATARYATATAGCTGCCACACAAATTGATCGGTCAAAATACARTCSTTGTATGAAAAASTTTTGCATTTGACAAGATATCTGCACGAAATTTCGCACGCGGTATTGTCCAAGGCAAATGTACAATCTCCAAAGAAATTGTTCAGATCGTACTACTATAGCATATAGCTGCCATACAAACTGATCGGTCAAAATACAGTCGTTGTATGAAAAACTTT
>NW_017537292.1:14761-20081 GCF_001853355.1 Bactrocera latifrons
TTGTTATTGTTATATTTTAAAATTTCCTGCCGATTTGACAGCCCTTGGACGGACAAAGCTCCGTATCGATTTCGTTGTCTTACACTCGGCTGGGCTGGAAAYGGCATTTATAATTAGTTGTCTATGCCGAATGCATGTTTTTGTTAATTCTTTAACCAATCGCTGAACTTACATATCTTGTAAGAAATTCAAATTCGAATCAGTTTTTTGTACTGACTTTCAATAAATATAGAAATGTAATTTGAGTAAAATTTCTATACTTATTGAAAGTCAGTACAAAAAACWTGTGCTGTTAATRAAATTAAAAAAGTTGGTTGTTTAAAATTAATATGTACTATTATTATGAGTATTTATGTACACTGTTGTTATTCATGATATAAATTAAAATTAAAAATWTTAATGAGCTTAAATTTTCGTTCRCCACATGTGGKAACTGGTGTCAGTCAGTTGGCCTCCTGCCAGTGTGGCCATTCCTTAATCAACGCATACAACGCATCGCCGGGACACTCGGTGTTACGTACCTGCCGGTGACCGTGTAAAATGTAATCGTCACGCAAATGACCACCCTCCAATGAGTATTTAATAAAGTCCTGTGCCACTTGCAACATGGGCGCTGGTGGTAGCTCAACTGCAAAGGGGGGTGAAAACAAAAGGGGGAAATGATGATGCACCTTGGCATTGTCGTTCGCAGTCACTGCTCGGCACAAAGCTTACCCATAAAATTGCCAATCAAGAGTAGACCAATACTGCGGCTGTTGTAGTTGGGTGCATGTGCACCGACCACCTCATAGCCGCGYCCCTCATACACATTGCCATCACCGCCAACTGCGAAACTGTAGCCAATATCCGGCCAACCATKCGTGTCCATATGGTAGTTCTGCATAGAGCGCATCGCCGCTTTGCAAGCATCCTCGGTCCGGCAAACGCCCGGTTGATAGGAATGATGTAGGATAACATATGGCGCTGGGCCGGTGAAATTGGTGCTCGAGGTGGGCSGACGTGCACGCCATTCGGCGCGCGTGATTAAGCGCCAGTTACGCGTATATCCTAATATTTGGTCGCCTGTTGCCTCTGTGTCCTTGTGGTTGGATATGGCAGCAGCTTCGCTCATTTCTATGTCTACATGTGTGCAGCGAGTGGATGTAGCGTGTCGGGAGTGGGTGCGATAGGGATGAAAAAGCAAATATTTGTGGTCAGTGGTTATGGTGGTTATGAAGTGAAAATAAACAGGCATGCACATGCTTTCAAAACACAGCTTTCAACGCCGGACGAGCACCGACACCTCAATGCGCGCCCTTGCATACACATATATATATTCACACACACACACACTCAAACACACTCAAACACTAACACAATTATTTGCTATGTGAAATTTCGCAATTTCCATAGTTTGCAAATGCAAATTTCACTCGCAATTAACTCACAAGTAAACACGTTCAGAATGCCGAACAACAGCAAGTTAGCCAACAATATCAGCTTCAGGGCTGCGGTTATGGATCCGACCGTGCCGCCGGCATTTATCATTTTCAACAAGTACAAAGTAACTAAATTTTGGTCGGTGTCTCTGGTCGGTTTTGTTGTGTTGTGCCACTTGTGCCTGCGCCGTGATTTGTGGTCGATACTTCCGCCACTAGTCCACTACTTTTGCCAACAGTATTTCGTTCCGATATATGAATGTTATTGTAATAATTATTACAGCAAAATGTGGTGTTTATGCCGTTGTAACGCTACTTGCGCGCGTCTCCGCATTTAATTCATAACTGAACATAGCGCTTCGATCAGCAGTTGTAAGCTTTAATTCGCGCGACCGACCGTTCCATGCCGGTCCCTCATACTATGGCAGTGCTGTAATCAACATTGTTGTTGTTATGTTATCGCATTCATAGTATTTCTCATTTAGTGTATTGTTGTTGGTGCTTTACTCGCAAACTTAATGAATAATTAATTATTGCGAACTTTTTAATCGTAATCAAAGTCACGTTCTCTCAACTTTGACTTAAGTAAGCTACACATTGCTCACAGCTCATTCTCGCAAATGTATGAGTTTATACGGATATTGGCAGTAAGACTTACTTGTTACTTAGCTTTAAATGAAGTATTTGAATTTTTCTTAATCCAAGAGAATCAAAGTTGATAAGACAACTTAATGTAATTGTAAAAGCGACTTTGTTGGTGTAGAGTTTTACGTAAATAACGGCAACAGCTTCTCTCTCTGATGCCGCTTCAGCAGTTGTAATAAATGTGCTCGGATTAGTTAAACAACTTCCTTTTGGAACTTCGTACCGCGCAACGTTAAATACCATCTCTAGCCAACTCCCCCACAAAAGGCGTATACTGATACCAGTTGTGCGATTAACTGCAAAATTTTCGTAAATAAACTGAAATGTAAAASCGATGAGCTYGCCGGAAAGGCACCTATATCCAAACTCGTTCAGGTTGSGAACGATCTGGGGTTCTCTCCTGTCTGCATGCATTAGGGTGCCATGTATGTGAGCTTCCCACGCGCTCAGCAAGCGTTGGCTAGCAACCAATACTTGTAGGGTTGCGTAAGCCTGCTGGCGCAGASTGAAATACAAAACATCCCTTATCTAGGCTCGCAAYGCTGCAATGATATATGTCCTAACTGGACACTTTTCAATGAGGTGAGGCTTAAGATTTTGCARGACGCACCAGCCTAATTTGCAATGAAGAAGATGACTTTGAAAAAAATAGACAATTTTTTCGCCACTGTGCAACTTACGGTGGACTAAGGTTGCTAGATTGCTATACTTTTTACGAACCCGGCGAATTCTGGTATATATATAAGCGGTCTCAATAAATTTGTGGCAAGCTCTAAGCGTTATGTCGATAAGCGATGGTCTTTTTGCACGAGGACCCCGCATATTGTATTCGAGTTAGGAGCCACATTTCGGAACGTTTTAYCTCTGATTCAAAACTTCGAGAGAAACTCTTTGGCACCTTTGCAAATCACATGCAGCATGCGGACAATTCGAAGAAGACTAAACCACTCGCAAAAAAAGCTCTGCTCACTGAGAAAATTTGGTCYAAACGGCGAGAGTGGACAAAGGATCACGAAACCTGCATCTTTGACGCACGGGAATGTAAGCGCTTTGTTTGCATTTGTTGAGAAAACTTACCACTGGCTCTAAGCGTTTATCTATAATTATGAATTTTRGGCATCACAAATGACGTGTGTCTATAGCGATGTAAGTACCGTTATTCGTGGCGTCACCAATAAGCAGCCGATTTACCTAACCTAACYGTAGTTCTAATTTTCTGAGCTCAAAATTAATATCCGATCGGTCTTATGCTTTTCTAACAGTATAATATCGTTTATGACAGTCATTAAATTTAATTTTTGCATTAAAATTATTGCAATTTATTTGTACTTTTTTTTAAATTTTTTTTTCTTAATACTGCAAGGGTCGATACTTTAATCCTGCGGCAATTACTTTGTTCACTGGGCCGCACGCACGCACACTCTACAAGTAAGCTATGTCTTCTACATCCTCTTGCCAATGCGGCCATTTTTGTATCGCGGCATACAGTGCATCGCCTGGACAGTTGGTGCCATTGCGCACTTGCCGATGTCCATATAAAATGTAATCCTCACGCAAAAAGCCGCAATCCACAGAGAACTGTATAAAATCCAGCGCCACTTCCAACATGCTGGACGGTGGCAGTGCTTCTGTAAAATTCATAAAAAAAATTTACCCGTGAGTAAGCTGTAAATGGATCAGTAACTCAATATTACAAACAACGTCGTCATTGTATTGTCGTCAAYGATTCTTACCGGTAAAATCGCCTATTAGCAGCAGTCCAATGCTGCGATTGTTGTAGTGAGGCGCATGAGCTGCGACCACGTTGGCACCGCGGCCCTCGTATACATTGCCATCACCGCAAATTGCATAGCTATAGCCAATATCGGACCAWTGSCGTTCATCWATGTGAAAGTCTTGTATCTGCTGCATGGCCAGATGACAATCCGATTCTGACAGCGCCATACCGGGCTTATACGAGTGGTGTATGATGATGAACGGCGCGGCTCCGGCAAAAGTTGCTCGATCCTTTGGCGGACGTGCGTGCCAATCGCTGCGTTCTATCAACTTCCATTGACTGTCGCCGATCTCTGCGGGAGMTGAAAAAGCGCGAATTTGTGTGTTAGTAWGTACTGTTTGGGTAATTGGAGCAGCRTATGCAAAKAGTCCRTTTATGCGCGGCTCAGAAGGCATGCACCTTTGTAGCCACACTCAGCGTTCCCAACATACTCACCGGCGTAGGTGGTAATATCTCGGTTCAAAAGGCAAATTGACGTAAGGGCCACAAGTACACGCACTACAGCAAGGCGGGTCTTCATTGTTTTCCTGCTACGCTAAAATATATTTGTATGTACGCTTTTTTTTCTTATATATTTACAATATATTTGAGCCAGTTTTAAGCGCTTGGCTATAAGCGAATCGAGTATAGCCGAAGCGGCTCCAAGTGATGACCGTGTTGTCGGGTGCTCAAATGTGTTGAGTGCGAAAATTGTGTCAGCTTTTATACGTCAATCTAARCCATTATTATTGTTATTAGTGCATGCTTATAATTTGTTGCTGTAAAGCAAATAAAACATATTTTAGGCGAGATTTTTAAACGCTTAGGCATGACTACGCGCTCACGAAACCCGACGCTGCGACATAGAAGACAAATTAGGCTATTGGYCAAAACAGATTTGGTGCTAATTTTAAGCTTGCTAAACATTTTTGTAAAGTAAAGAGAAGAGTCGGAAATATGCGACGTTGGATGCGAGCATTTTCTAWGTTTTTGCTGCTTGCGTGGGAGCGCGTAACTTTTGAATAAAAACGTAAACTCTGTGGGATTTTAATATTTGCTGATTTAGTCTACTGTCTATGTAGTTCGCTTAACTGGAAATCTACTCCTGTAAACATTTCTTAGTCTTTTCTTAGTTAGCTCGGGCAAAATTTTATACTTTGATTTTTAGCGTGTAATCTAATATCATGTTTTTTTTTTTTTAATTTGTTCCCTGAATAATTAAATAGAGATTTGTCCGGAAAGTAATAAGACTGATTTTCTTTTGCCTGATTTTCTTTTTTGGAGCGTGCGCGCACCGACTGGATTCGGTAGAGGGTGTTCATAGCTAACGAATAAGCTGCTGATCAGTTGTCTCCGAGCACCTGGAGAGTCAGAACAAACATTTTCGCTCGACGTGTTTCTCTGAGTGGTGTTAGCGCAAAATATAGAGGTACGCGATTAAAATCTGTGTGTAACTCGGTAAATCTGCGACAGAGCCATTTGATATGATCAAGCAGGCTTA
>NW_017537292.1:21036-68277 GCF_001853355.1 Bactrocera latifrons
ACCGAAAACCTATAAAGTGTCATAACTAAGCCATAAATAAAGATATTAAAATGAAATTTGGCACAAAGGATCGCATTAGGGAGGGGCATATGTGGACGTAATTTTTTTTGGAAAAGTGGGCGTGGCCCCGCCCCCTACTAACTTTTTTGTACATATCTCGAAAACTACCACAGCTATGTCAACCAAACTGTATGGAGTCGTTTCTTTTAGGCATTTCCATATATAGTTCAAAAATAGAAGAAATCGGATAATAACCACGCCCACCTCCCATACAAAGGTTCTGTTGAAAATCACTAAAAGTGCATTAACCAACTAACAAAAAACGTCAGAAACACTAAATTTTACGGAAGAAATGTCAGAAAGAAGCTGCGTCCAGGCTTTTTTTAAAAATTGAAAGTGGGCATGGAAGCACTTGACCGATTTCAATGAAATTCGGTATATAATATTTTCTTAACACCCTGATGACATGTACCAAATATGGGTGAAATCGGTTCACARCCATGTCTGAAATCTCGATTATCACTTTATCATGCGAGAGTATAAAATGTTCGGTGACACCCGAACTTAGCCCTTCCTTACTTGTTGTATATTAATCTTGCCATAGATAAAGAAAACGACAGGGACGCTATAAAATGTTTATCAAAATTAACAGCGTGACGAGTGAGTCGATTGAGTCATGACCTGTTTCCTGTGTGGAGCGATTCCTGTGGGAATCGATTAAAATTTTTTTTTCTCTCCAAGAACTGCTTAGTTGTCGGAATCACTGATATCGGACCACTATTGCATATATCTGCCCTACTGAAATTCAGTTCTTGCATAGCGAAGTTTTGTACTTATCGAAATATCTTAACTAAATTTCGCATGCATTATTGTCCAAGGCAATCCTTTAACCTCCGAATATGTGATTCAATTTGATCCGTTATAGGTGCCCTATAACTGTCTCATAAGAATCAAGTTCTTGTATGGAAAAGTTGTTTACTTGGGAAAGCTATTTCAGCGTGTTGCGTAATGTTTTTTTTTTTATATTTTTATTTTATTTTATTTTTTTAAACAGACCGGATCTAAGCATGTACTAACCGATTGTGAAACGTATTTTTTTTTTGTTGCAATTGCTCAGATCTCGAAACACTATATATATATGATTATATTAAAGCATTATAAAATAGRCACCAGTACAACAAGTGCTTAGCACGGGCTGCCAGAAAATCCCCCAGCTGAGTTGGTTGAGTACAATTTTCGCCGATGYTAAATATGTGAAGCTGCATGCAGTCTAAACATGCCAATAATCTATTAGCGAGCTTCACCGAAATGCTGTTAGCGCCAAATACAAATGTCAAAGCTAGTCAATCTAGCACCCACACATTGTCTAAGAACGTCTTCGATGCGCACTACGAGTTGCCGGGGTAAGACTAAGTGAGACTATACAGAGGGGCACGCGTGTATAGCTCACCAGCTAGTTAGTAGGTAAGTTAGCCATGCTTTGACTTTGAAYGGGGATTACCCGAAACGCAAAGCACCATTGCAAATTGCTTTAATGCGTTGTCATTAGTTGCTTTGAGTGTTAGCATGTTTTCTCCCAACCRTTGACCAAATTTAATTTCTTCAATCGGGTGCACTTCAACTTCTATTTGTGAGTTTTCGCTTGCTAATGACGCGGAAATGCAACGTTGKGCAAATTACGCTGTATTAATGAAAAGCTCAAGTTAATGATGTGGAAATAATTTCACATTCCGCAGTAATTCGCATAATTAACTCATATTGTTRATTAACTTCTATGCAAATAAGTAAGTAAATGCCACAAAGGTATTAGTTGGGAAATTATTGAGAAGCTATTATTTGCTTCGATTTTCAATTGACACCAGACAAAAATGCCCACATTTTTATTTCCACAAAGTGTCTGAAAAACAAGAAATCAGTTACAAGGCAATTGCCGTAAACCAAAAACTGAGCGTTCTTAAAGCATTGTTGGGAGGTTTCTAAGGTCAGTAGATCACTTTATATTGAACACTTAATTTATACAAAAAAATTTTTTTTATGAAATAAATTGAAAGCTAGTTTCAGATCTTATATAGCGCAGCCAAAGTGAACAGGTTCCACAGCCCATACCAGATCTTGATGCTCTTCAAAGTATTTCTTGCGCCAAAACAATGCTCGTACAAGTACTTAATTGTTCRCAAATATTTGCTCATTTTCAACTTATCGATAATTGCAAAGGGGATTTTTGGTTGTTATTTATTTTGGTTAATATAACAACTGCTGAAAATAGTTTAATTTTAACATATTATTTATACTTATAAGCGACGCTTTTTTGGGTTTCCTTTGTCCATTTGCTTGTTTACATAAAAAACTGTCTTCGATTGTTTAGCTTGCTATCTCTGCCTAACTTTTTGGTCAAAAAATTTACATGTTGAAGCAACAACATATTCATTGATAGTTGTTGAGTTGAATTCGGTACATGTGAGTAAGCAGCTATCTCATCAACGCTCATAATTTTTTGAMTAACTGTAGTAGTATGTTCGATTCGCAAATGAATTTTTTCGAAAAGGAAGAAGTCGCACAGTGCCATATCAGGTGAATACGGGGCGTGGTTATTGGTTAAAATGGGATTTTTTTGTCTTTAATGATGTCCGTCGAATGTTGGATTCTGAGCAATTTTTAGTTGTCAGTGAATTTGAGTGGAAGAAACCGTGCACACACCTTTCGTAAGCCCAAATGTTCGGTCAGAATGCGATAAATCGATGTTTTGGAATGATGTTTCCAAGAATTTCAATGATGATTTCGGCAAATTTTTGATGAATTCACACACGTTTCGATTCAATTTCCGATGATCACAGTTTTTTCTCACATGTTGATCGCCATTTATGTCCTGACGATCACTTTGAAAACGTTGAAACCACTCGTACACTCTTCTATGGGACAGTCAATCATCGCCATAAACTTGTTTCATCAATTGAAATGTTTCGGTAAAAGTTTTACCAATTTTAAAACAAAATTTAATGTTGTCTCTTTGTACGAAGCTTAGTTTCGCATCGATTACACAACATGCTGACACTTAAAACGCAATGATTCCACTTACSAATCAATGAAATGTCACGAAATTCTCACTASACAATCGATAAAGACAGTAGATTCTAATGCACCAGTCGACATATAGATGGCGCCACCAGGGGCCGCTAAAYTCAAAGAGTCCTGTTTACTTTGGAACACACCTTGTAGATGTAGGTTAAAAGAAACTTGATGTGTTGTTGTAAGAGTATTATAATTTTATGCGAAAACAATAAAAATCCTAAATTAACGACGCCTAAACGAGGAATCAGTAAAACTATTCTAATCAAACCAAATTATTTGTAATAAATTCCAAAAATAATGGGGCGTCTGGGTTTTGTTAAGCTTAGGTCGAACAGACCTG
Source organism: Bactrocera latifrons (assembly GCF_001853355.1). Lineage (NCBI taxonomy): Eukaryota > Metazoa > Arthropoda > Insecta > Diptera > Tephritidae > Bactrocera > Bactrocera latifrons. Next base: position 24,446 of record NW_017537292.1, read on the forward strand.
AGAAACTCCTATTACTGCAATATAAAGAAGTGAATTGACATTGTTAACAATACCCATCAAATTAGACCAAAAAGAATAGYAAAGTTACATATCGTCACCTGAAATGCAAAATATGCGAGATGCAGGGGGTGATACGAGTAAGTACCACTACTTTTTTAATAGCCTTTTTTGACAGATCCCGCGTGAGTCGTGTAATACTGTCACGTCATTTTTGTTCAGTATTGTTTGGCATTTCATAATGGAAAGACTTACAGCTGAACAACGTTTATAAATCGTTCCACTTTCGCGCGCTTCGCTCAACTTATGGTCAACATAATCGGCTTACTGAGCGTACTATTCGTAACATGCATCATCCAACTTGAGATCCAGCASTCATTATTGGATAATATGCGACCGAATAGGCCACGTACAGCACGTAGTGAAAAAAATCTTACAGACGTACCTCAGAGTATACACGAAGACCGTGGAGAGTCGAAAGACTTGACTCATTTTAGGTCGAAATCTTTAATTGAAACCATACAAGATACAGCATGTGCARGAACTGAAGCCGCTCGACTTTCCGAATAGACATCGCTTCGCTCTATGGGCTCTTGAAAAGTTCCAAGAAGATMCGACGTTTTTGAGCATCGATGAGACCCGTTTCTGCCTCAGTGGGTATGTAAGCAAACAAAATTGCCGCACTTGAGACGAAGAGCAACTTGAAGAGATTCTAGAGYTGAMMTTTCGTCCAGAAAAAACAACGCTTTGGTGTGGTTTGTRRGCCGGTGGAATCATCSGTCCATATTTCTTCAAAATGATGCCGGTGTGAACGTAACCGTCAATGGCGACCGTTATCGCRCATATTATTTAAACTCGTGATCTCRGCGATATATGGTTTCAACCATACGGAGACACTTCCCACATAGAGTGAACACTTCGATCATCAGATAATTTCACTTTTTGGGCTGGTRAATTGGCCACCACGATAGTGTGATATTACAGCGTTARACTTTTTACTGTAGGGATATGTAAAGTCTAAAGTCTATGCGGACAATCGCGCTTCGATTCAGGTCTTGGAACAAAAGGTGTTGACCACAGGCTACTTACAAGCTCATCCAAAATTAAATGTGAATACTTGCTTCATTTTTAAATTACTTTGTTTTATTCTTTTAACAAGGAGGCGTTTCTTCCTAAGATCCTATTATCCTTGAACGTATTATCTTGTTAAAGTTTTGCATTTTTTGATTTACTTTTTTTTTTTTTTAATTTTCCACCATTAAAGAGTTAAGCAAATGAGGATTATAATAGATAATATTCAATCGAAATGTATTAATTTTATTTGAACATCRTTTTATATATATTTTTAAACAAAAACCTTATTCACACGCATTTAAGTGGCTAACCGTGTGTGAATAATTTGTGAAGAAAGTCACAGAGTTCTCGGAATTCTGYTGTTTACTGCCCTCGATGTAGATACTGAAAAGAAAAATCCCCCTTGAAAAAAAAATAATAATAATAAATAATTGGCAAAGCCATGTGTGGCAGCTTATAAATAAGAAAAAATGTCGTTTAAACTATTCAGTTGTTATTGGCAGCTAAGAAAATGTTCACAAATAGAAGCTTTCGCAAATCCGTTACTATTTCATTTTGTTTCACATTTTATTAAAAGCTAGTCTGCTAATGAATACCTTTCGCATGATACGAGTATGAATTAAAGGCAGAGATTAAAACCCTTTATTAAATTATGCTTTCCAGCTTTTATTTCCCTGCAATATGCTAATCTCTTAAAGCTTTTCGAAGTTCATAATCTTGATAATAAACAATGTTGCAATACTCAAACAAAATGRAACGCACTGTGTAGCCGTAAGTTGAGATAATCATATTGAAAGCCACTCGCGTGGCCTCAAAATCCTTTTATCTGTTTATATCAGTTAATCATTTTCTTTCGACCTTCATTCTTATACTTAACTGGCAGTAAACCTCATTTTGTACGCCCTTGCAACAAAAACATTTGCTGTTTCGTGTTTTTCGTTTAACCCTTATCATTYGCTGTTCGCTATTTACCGCTTTGTATTTTCTCCTCTTGTCGCTTTTCTTTTTAATTACAGCCGTCAGGGCTAACGTTTTGTTCATTCGTTTATGGCGAGCTCCTTTCGTGGTCTCCTTCAAGTTGTTGGCCACCAGCTGTGCGTTGACTGTGACACAGAGCCGGCTAAAGGGACAAAAGGCGTACAAAATAGCGCCGCAACCAAATTAAGTTGGTGCCAAAAAAAAAAAAAAAGTGAAATTTTTCGACTCACAAAACACAAACTTTTCACGCTGACATATTCGCCGCTTGTGCAACGTCAAGCGTGACCTCCTGTCGATACCCTGTTAACACATATTGCAACGGAGCTAGGAGTGAGCGCAAGTTCCCCCATATACTGTGTTAGATATTCGAGTTATAGTAAAGTGATGTTGTTGTTGTGCTTATAGCGTAATACAGTGGAATTCCTTAAACGAAGCAATAGACACGCAATTAATATTTTCGTGTGATATTGAGTTGAGAAGACCCACATAAAGTGAGGAGTGTTGCTCCCTCTTTTACTAGCCGTAGTCGAATAATCTGTCGCCTTTCAGTTATTAAAACAACCAGCATAATTTGGTCTGCAAATTTTCYCGGCGTCAAATGGCATTAAAAGGAATTAAAAGACGCACATACACACAAATATATCAATAATTATATAGCGAAATATTCAATGTATTTCATTTGTCCCAAAWTATGTAGCGTTAACTCGTTGTCATCGCCGCCTCAAGTTGTCATCCAAGTAACCAGACCAGTTTGTCAAAGTCGCGCAAGCTGACTTGCTTCCTACGGCTGGGCGGGCGGCGAACGTGTCAAACAGCAACACGCTTGGCGACGATTTGGGGTAGTTACCAAAACTTTTTCGCTTGCTGAATATAATATATATATAWTTATACTCTCGCAACAAAGTTGCTAAAGAGAGTATTATAGTTTTGTTCACATAACGGTTGTTTGTAAGTCCTAAAACTAAAAGAGTCAGATATAGGGTTATATATACCAAAGTGATCAGGGTGACGAGTAGAGTTGAAATCCGGATGTCCGTCTGTCCGTCCGTCCGTGCAAGCTGTAACTTGAGTAAAAATTGAGATATCATGATGAAACTTGGTACACGTACTTCCTGGCTCCATAAGAAGGTTAAATTCGAAGATGGGCAAAATCGGCCCACTGCCACGCCCACAAAATGGCGGAAACCGAAAACCCTATAAAGTGTTATAACTAAGCCATAAATAAAGATATTAAAATGAAATTTGGCACAAAGCATTGCATTAGGGAGGGGCATATTTGGACGTAATTTTTTTTGGAAAAGTAGGCGTGGCCCCGCTCCCTACTAACTTTTTTGTACATATCTCGAAAACTACTATAGCTATGCCAACGAAACTCTACAGAGTTGTTTCATTCAGGCATTTCCATATACGGTTCTAAAATGGAAGAAATCGGATAATAACCACGCCCACCTCCCATACAAAGGTTATGTTGAAAATCACTGAAAGTGCGTTAACCGACCAACAAAAAACGTCAGAAACACTAAATTTTACGGAAGAAATGCCAGAAAGAATCTGCGTCCAGGCTTTTTTTAAAAATTGAAAATGGGCGTGGCGTCGCCCACTTATGGACCAAAAACCATATCTCAGGAACTACTCAACCGATTTCAATGACATTCGGTACATAATAGTTTCTTAACACCCTGATGACATGTACGAAATATGGGTGAAATCGGTTCACAACCACGCCTTCTTCCAATATAACGCTATTTTGAATTCCATCTGATGCCTTCTCTGTATAATATATACATTAGGAACCAATGATGATAGCGGAATAAAACTTTTCACAAATACGGTATTTGATGCGAGAGTATAAAATGTTCGGTGACACCGAACTTAGCCTTCCTTACTTGTTATATATGTATATATGTTTTTTTTCTGTTTTCTTTTTTGCTTAATAACTTTTAGTTTTTGTGTCCTTTTTTCTGTTTTCTTTTTTGCTTAATAACTTTTAGTTTTTGTGTCCTTTATTCGGCTCATTTATATATTACGGTCGGACGTTGGAGAAGTATTAACTACTTGTAAGTGGTTGCGTGCATAATTCTTATAGAATTGGAATGTATGTATGTATGTATGTATGCGTGAAAGTTTTCATTTATGGCCTGTAAAGTTGACACTTGACCTTCAACGTTGCCTTACTTTCGGACCGCCTCCAGCCATTCTTCGATTCAATCATACGTTTCGCTTAAAAGTTCCATAATGCCGCTTAAAATGACAAAAGTTTCGAACTACCACTCTGCGCTAAATGAAACACCATTTAKGGCGCCCATATTTTATGACATTGACGCATTTAAAGTGTAAAGTAATTGAAATTGTTCTCACATCAACAAAAGTCATCAAATTACTTCTAAACTGCAATGAGCAAATTTCTGCWCAACTTATGTCGTCTTAAGTCTGCACACTTAATCAATGTTTGTGTTGAAAAGTCGGTGGCCGACATGATAATTAAAAAGTCATAGGCGAAGTTCAAAGTACTTTRTCTGCAACCATTCTTCAAAATTTATATTTCCAGTATTGAATTTGCACGTTTAATGAGTACCTTCTTTTGAACGCCCATCTATTCGTACAATGTCGAAAAGCCTTCACATAGAAAATGGCAATCAATTCACACAATTTTCTCACTGCACAGTTTTTAATAGAGAAATTCTGGAAATTTCCTACTCTTTGCTGGCTTTTCAATTTTCGTCCGCGTCGCCTTGTTTGAGAGTTTGTCATTTTACTTTGCCAGTTTCATTTCTTTGTTTGTTTTATTGTTGTTTAAGGCGTGCTATTCAACGGATATGAGGAATTATTTGGAAACACAAATGAATGTCAAAAAGAAATTGCAATCAACTCGTAAGCGCTCGCCCTCCAAACTAGAGAAACCCTTTTGCTGCACACATCAATTTATATGYACACACATACATACGTATGCAGCAATGCCTAAGTATGTGTATATTACACATCACTCTAAAAGTACGTAAATTGCTTTGGCTGTGCGTGTTTCTACCCCATTGAACTTGCCACGCGCCGCAGTTATTTTAAGGAGATGAGAATGTTTTGACTTTTTGTTGAATTTTAAAGAAGCCTGATTTGTAAAAGTGCCATTTTTCATCATTTTGCTGGGAAACTTTTTCGATTAGTTTGATTTTCATGGAGAAAGCTTTATGGTATAGTTATATGAGGCTAATAGCTACAATTGTAGGTGTATACCCAGAGGTAAGTTACATATATGTGGATCTCAATCCCTTTATATAGTTACTTTTCATGTTGAATTTATTTATCTATATATAGAGATCCCCAATGTTAATGTGCTTAACATATAATACCCACTCTGCTAAGAATGTTAATAAGATATCGTATGTTAAGCTAGGGTATAAATAATGATGTTACGTTAGACTAAGAGAGAATTAAAACAAAAAGGAATTACTTAGCGGTTTGACGCTTCGTCTTAAACTTAAAYAAATAAATAAATAACAAATGTACTATTAAATAAAAAGGTGGTTTATTATTTTGGCAGGTTTTACTGGCCTTAAAATTAAAATATAACACTGAACGTCGGGTTTCAACCGGGTTAGGGAAAAATATAACTGGTACATATGTATGTATTTATGTATAAGGTGAACTGTTTCCAGGCTCCCTACTTCTTGCGATGACTCCTCTTTGCATCGAAGCGAGATTGTTCGCATAGACTTTAGACTTTACATATTCGCACAGCAATAAGTCTAWTAGTATCATATCGCACAATCTTGATGGCCAATTCACTGACACAAAACGTGAAATTATCTGCTCACCGAAGTGTTCTCTAAATAGACCCATTGACTAATGCGAAACCACCTTGCTGAAACCAAATGTCACCGAGAACACGAGCTTTAATTTCAGGCACCAAAACGGTCACCATTGACGGTTACGTTTTCACAGGCAGCATATTGGAAGAAATATGGACCGATGATTCCACCGACCCACAAACTACACCAAACCATTGTTTTTTCTGAATCAAATGGCAGCTCTTGATTCTTTCTAGGTTCCGTTTTGTCCCAAATGCGGAAATTTTGCTTCTTACATATCCATTGAGCCAGAAATAGGTCGCATGGCAGRAAAAAATTTGGCTCGAAAACGTCGGATATTCGTGGAACTTTTCAAGAGCCCACAAAGCGAAGCGATATTACTTGGGTAGATCGAGCGGCTTCRGTTTTTKCACAAGCTGTATTTTGTACGCTYTYAATTTAATATTTCGTCCTAAAATGTGCCAAGTTGTTCCATTCGATCGGCGCCGAATCGACTCCCAAGGTCTTTGTGTATGTTGACCATAAATGAGCGAGAGCCTCAGGTGTGCCTTAATGTGTGTGAAGTGTTTATCGAGGCTTGCATATTTCAGCTATCTTTCTAATCCAAAACTTGCTTTAAAAGTGATTTTTTCGCTTTCTTTGTGTTAACCTTAGATATTTTATTTATTTTTAAATTTCTCTGCCACAGGCTACACACATACACACACACAATTACATAATGGCGAAGAAGCTTCTTTAATATAAMTTTTAATTTATTCCCTGTATTCAAAGAAATATTTGATTGATTCGTTTTTGTTATGCGTAAGTTAGACTCTTGTATTTTGTTTTCTCTGAGAATTTTCATTTTTCACAACTGAAAGCCTTTACYTGTCATATACATATGCAAATATTGTGAAATTCCACCAATTTGAAAATGAAAGTACATTGGATTGAGCCTTCGCTTTTGCCTTCAAACTGCTGCGATGATCCTGTTGCACATTGTGCTTTCTTGCTGCTCGTATTACACTTGCAAATTGCTGTGCTACACATATTTGGTTGTTGTTGTTATAGCACTTTGCTATTATAGTGAGTTTGGTTTTTGATTTCAACTTGCACTAAGGCACTTTGTTGGCACATTTGCGGTAACTGCTGTCACTTTTATGAACTACGGCAAGCCAGTTAGCAGCCTTATGTCGTCTTCCTTCAATTTATTCTTAARTTTCTTGCAAGCATACTGATTCGTACAATGTGTGGGTGTGTGTGTGTGTGTGTGACAGAGTTGCCATCAAGTCTAGCATGTGCATTTAATGCATGTGTGTAAGTTATGTATACGTGGATCTTTTATCCAAACTTTGTGGCAACTTCGCCTTGCCGCCTCTTAATATGTGTGTGTTCGCGCATAACGTTTCATTACATTATCTCTGCCCATAACGAAGTTCTCATAACTGAATTTGTATTTGTAGATTACTTAGCACTGGATCTCACATAGCTAACTGCGGTTGAAGGGACGAATTCAAGTGACAAAACAGAGCTGTGTCAGTCTGTGAGAAAAGTAAAGTTATAAACAAGCTGCGAAAAAAAAAATCCATGCAACTTAGTAATTTTATTGCGTGGTTTATATATTATGTGCATATGTGTGTGCCTCTAGAAAATATATTTCAATGCTTTTGTATAAATGTGTGAGAGTGTGCGTAATCACCAAATATGCTGTCGTGGAAAACCACTCAAGTGGCGCCTGGCAGCACACTATAAAATGCTTGCATGCTATATTTTTGTACAAGGTGTGTCCAAAAAAGAACCGAACTTTAAATCTTATTTATTGAGCAGCATTAAAATATACATTCGTTCTCTTTTAAACGCCCCTACCTTCATATAAGACGGTTGATGACTGTTAAAGTTACGGCTATTTCAATGAAAGATAAAGTTTACAATTTTTTATTTCCATATTTCACTTATACAAAGAGAAAATATAAAATTTTGTGATAAACTTAAGGCAAAGTTATCGATTTTTCGATAAAAAAAACTCATATCTCTCATCAACCACGCTCCAAATTCGATTCATCTGATTTATCACCATGTTACTATTTTCCTTCTCCCAATCTCAAGCGCCAACTCACCCTTCTGGCAGAATTATTCAGGAAAGATTTCCATAATTTACATAGCAAAATCTTTGGTTGCACATTCCAAACGTTATTTTGAGTCTAATGGAACCTATATATGTGACCTGGTCTACGAAAAGSGAGCTARCGTRCGAAAACTAGWTTTCTGGSAATCAGCTGTTAAAAAAAAAGCATCTCATCTTCCATCCCAATCAACTAAAAAGTGAAAATTGATTTTTTGACACCCAAGCCCCYTTTCCGTAGACCAGGTCACATATATTGAATAAAAAATAAGTAAAATAAATATTTTTTATTTTTGTAACTAAGCATTTTATATTCTTGCAACTAGTTAGACTCAAAGCAGGGGAAACACGTTTAGACGTGGAAAACTTTACATGAAATTAGGTTAAATTTTTACTACATTTTTTCCATTTCAGGCACAAAGCTGCACCGTTATTAGAATATCACGCTCAACCACTTTTACTAAGATTACCCAAATTTTGGCCGATATATGCGGTATAAAGGCAGCCGAAAGTTTGAAAACATTTTTTTCCGTTCTTTTGCCATTTCTCTACAGTAAGGTTTGTCATTTCTTCATGGAAAGATATACGATCCGACCACGAGTCGAAATTATTAAAATTTAGCACAAATATTTGGAGGCCTCAACTTTAAGACCGATACGTACAATTTATATAACGATCATAAATCGCCCTGTCAGATCAACAATTGAGCGTCTGGTAGAAAAATTTGAATCCACAATTASACTACAAAATATTCTCGTGCCAGTGAGACAAAGAAGTGCCCGCAGTGTCAAGAATCTYGCTGCCGCTTCAGGAGGACCCAAATCAGTCTCTCACACGTCGTTCTCAAGCATTAGGCATCTCTGTCACGTCGTTGCGACGAATTTTGTGAAAAGATCTTGGCCTGCATCCTTAAAAGATCAAATTGATGCAAGAACTGAAGTCGCTTCACCGCCAAAGTTGTCGTATGTTCGTAAATTTCGYTGAGCAACGAAGCTCAAAAATGATCCGKATTTTCATCGAAAAATAATCTTCAGAGATGAGACTCATTTCTGGCTGAATAACTTCGTYAATGAGCAAAATATGCGTTATTCAGGTCAGGCAGGGATTCACACGTACTCCATGAGTCACCATTGCATCCGTGGTGTCAKTAAGCCGTACTTTTTCCGTGATGATGAAGATATGGACTTAWACAATATGTGTTCCAATAGCGCAGCGAAGTTTGGTAAATGTATTATCTCACGTAATGATCCAGTCAACTTTGTGAAATTCAGCAGTATCGACCGATTTATGCTTGAAAACAGGCGAAAATTGGGTTCAGCGCCTGGACTTCTGCTRGKGTGCCCGAGGTAGCCATGCAAAARAAATCKGAATAAAGAATTTCWTTGATATGCCAAACCATTTTGTATTTACTTTTGYAGTGCTCTTATTGAAAAAACCCCATTACTAGGTATATGGAGSGCTAAGGGAACTACTGACCCGATTCAACTCGTTTTAGACGTGCACAATTATCAGGAAATAATTCTCTGCATTTCAATTATATATCTCACACATCATATTTTCGGTGAAAAGTCAACAATAGGCACTGGGGTCCGCAGCTTCAGTTCCAGTGGGCTGGAACCATTATGATCCGATTTTGACAATTTTTAGACTAAGATGACTTACCTCAAAATCTTTTTTGGAACGTGGTTATGGCCACTGATAAAAAGGTTTAGCTAGCAAGTGGATCTTATTGCGATCTCCTGTACCAAATTACAGTCTTGTGTCTTAATAACGGGTTAGTTATGAAATTTTTTTAGATTTTGTGGGCGTGGCAGTGGTCCGTTTACACACATTCCCAATAMTAAACTACTTTAGAAGCCGAGRAATATGTGTACCGAGTTTCATCACATTATCCTCATTTCAACTCCAGTTACAGTTTGCACTAACGGTCGGACGAAGATGCCGTGGCTCGGATTTCAACTCGGCTTGCCAATCTGATCATTTGTAGATATGTAGGACTATATCTCTCTCGATTAGTTTTATGTGATACAAACAACCGTTGGGTGAACAAAAAACATGTTGCAAGAGCATAATAACTCGCAATGATAAAATAATTGGTGTAGTCTATTCTCTATTTAAAAAATTCGGTTAGTTTTAGAACACACCTTGTGTGTGAGTGAATGGATTGTATTGTTGCAGATGTTGTTGCATTTGCTATACCATCAAAATGATGTATTATGTTMGGTGAAAAATATGAAAATGCACATTCATGAAAATTTTGCACCTTCACTTTCACACACCGACCCCCATCCACACGCACCCGAAACGAGGTCATAGCATTTAGACTCATATGCGTTCTAACTRTACATAAGTATCTTGGTGTGGCTGGCACAATTCAAAGCGGAATATGGCGAATATGGCATCGTTGTTGATATTGCTGGTGCGGGGCGTCTGYGGTGAAGCTTGGTGCACGGCGCCACGTGATATTCGAGGAAACAGGTTTGCAGTCACGCACATTGGCTTGTGGTAGTTGCACGATGCACGTTGCCTGGTATTRAGTTGCAGCAACGCACGCTCTTCGATGTACGTTTATGTAGATGCACCGCGGTGTTTTATTTGTACTCTGCTGAATGAATATATACATACTCATGTGTATGCGTAAGTCTGGCAGTATGCTTGATAATGCCAAAGGTTTCTTGTGGATAAAACAATTTATTTTAATAGAGTTGTGGCTGTGGTACGTTTATGTGTCATGAAAGTGAAGGCACAGGCACTTGAAAACATTCCTAGATTGTCGAAAATTGAATGGAGGTTAACCCACTACCATATTGAAAGTGAAGTATTAAGTTATAGAAATAGTTCTGTCAATATGCTACCTTCTCAAATTGCTACATTTGCTGACGAAACTTGCAGCATAAAATTATTCTAGGAGTGGAAGTAGCTTGGTAGTCCCTTAGATAATGCAATGCGACTCGGAAAATATCTATACCATACATAGWAGCTACTAGTTTTTCGTTGCCGGGCAGATCCTGTGAAACACTCCACGAACTGACAACAGTTTCCAGCAACTGGAATAACTAAGAACTAAGTTTTCGTTTTGTAATTTGCGCTATTTGACCGCCTTAAAGCTGTGCTGTGTTCTCCACAATTTAATAGAATATTGGTACATTGTGGTAATCCCTCGCTCACCTCACTAAATGTCGTCAGCATTGCTTAGGTAATCAACTAGAAATAATTTATTTAGGCAGCTCTCAGCGGGTGTAAAGGACGCACGCAATTACTTTCAGCAAAACAACTTCGAACCGAGTCGTTCAATGCAGGCAAACATTTCCTCATCAAATCAATTTTATTGTAATTAAACTTGAGCGAAATTAGAACGGTGCGTGTGTGAGTATGTGAGCACGAATTCACTGAAGTATTTATCTTTCCTCGCTCGTTTTTCGATCTCCTTTGACAACACGTGCCAATGAGCACACGTCCAAATAAGTACGTGCGTATTTTTATCKCAACGTTTTTCTAGGGCGACTCGTTGTTATTTGATTGCAATTTATTTTTCTATTTCTCTTGCTCACGAATTAATCATGCCACRTGTTAATATATACATATATACACACATGCCTATTTGACAAAATCGTTCCTTATGCCGAAAAAATACCGTCCTTATACCCAAAAATGCTTAAGAAGCTTTTGCCCTTTTGCTCTTGAACTGTGCAAATAGCTCTGMGCGAAAGTGTTAGTGCCATGCAATTATTTACGTTAAAAGTCATCTTTCTTGTTTGCAAGGCAAGGTGAACATGTTTTTATCAAGTACCTCTAGCTAAAGTGAAGTCCACTCAAGAAAAACTTATAGTTAATGAAAAAACATTCATGGTGAGTTAATTCTCAATCAATAAGTGGTGTAGTAATGCTAATTTAGGCACTCACAATCAATGGAAATCATGGCAATCCGAAGTACAATCAAGCTAACAATAATTGTCATACCGTTATTATTTCTATAGGAAAATTGTGAATTGTTGAACTTTTGAAAGAAATATTTCGCAAATCGTAAAAAATGCGGTGGATGGATATCACATCGTTATCAGACACTGTATAATTAACGCCTTGTCGTGCGACGCAATGGAAGTATATTTTATAGCTAAAATTATAGCGAACTAACGTTACTCTGAGTATAACCTAAAAAGTATATAGCACTTCACTTTTTGGCACATRCATTATATTTTCSCACCACGTGCTCATTTCAAGTCGACGTTTGCTGTACTGCAGTCGCGCATTAAGAGTGTCGTTTTCTTCAAATAATTTCCAGCAAAGTTTTCAATATTTTTCCTCAAATTAAGAAGCAGATTTTAGTTTCATGCCTTACTATGACAGTTATAAAGTTAGAAATATCTACATCCCGTTTGTCTGACAGTAACAATCGGTTTTCTCTTGGAGACYTGTAATTACTTCTGGGTTYTGTCGGTCCATGCAATACATATTTWCATATACGCAATTAAWTACAAYTTTTAGTACATCAGGTATAATTTTTGCGGCAAATCTTAGAAGAAAGATGAAACTGTTTTAATTTTAAAAGAAATTCCAATAGATAATGAGTCATACGCGGATATAGGGTCTTGTGATGTAGAAGATGAAGTTATAATTTCACGTGACATTCTAAATGAAATCATGGCTGAAGAAACAGCAGAGTCGGAAAATSCTCAAAACGCGGTTCTTGAGTAACCATTGCGGAAATAGGGGGAAAAAAATTGAGGAAGCAAACGAGAAATCACAGTTTTTGTCTTACATTGAAACTATTGTTGAAGGAACCATTTTCAATTCAAATTTATATGCGGTATAAAATAGCAAAGCACTTGATTTCAAAAAAAGTTAGTTCCTCAACATCCAAATTGGCGACATTACTGGAGTACGAGTGAATACCCGGCTGTACTCGGCCAAATCGATGTCCCGCAACAGATTCGACTCAATACTAAGATTTTTTTGTAAATGATAAGTTCCAAAATCCCAGAAAACAACAGAGATCGGCTATTCAAAATACATCCTATGATTGACGCTCTGAACAATCGTTTGGATCACAGAACTAAGGAATCATCAGTTGACGAATCTATGATTMTTTTCAAGGGCAGAAGCTCCAACGCACATATTGTCCCATGAAACCAATTAAGTGTGGTTATAAATTGTGGCRTTTGTCGGATCAATATGKCTAAATTAAAAAGTTCCAAATATACCAAGGAAAAGRTGAAACTGTGAAAGCAAAGTACGAAGGATTTGGTCGCGGGGAGCGAGTGGGTTTGTTCYTCACAGAAGATGTGGGGGGCAAGAACAAGTATGTGTACTTTGTTAATTATTTTACCTCCATTGGATTGTGGAACAATAGACTCAATCGAAAAAGACTACTTTCAAAAATGACAAGCCAGACAAGCAAATGAAAAGAAGGGAGTTTGATTCACGATCAACAACGAATAGAATAATTGTATATAAAAGGCAGATAATAAGCCAATATTATATTCGTTGAGTTTTCTGRCACTGAGCAAACTACAGTCAACAGAAGRAGATCGAAAAGGCCAGGAAACACATGTTCAATGTCCAACTGCCCTTAAATATATTTGAACTCAACTAAGTCTTRACATATGTGTAAATTTAGCGTTGCAAATTATTTACAACATTTTATCACAATATGCTACCCGAAGGTCAATCTTTATAATACGCAGTATTAATTTTGATTTTGGTAGATGTCAACTTTGAGTGCAGCCATTGCAAATTTTATTGTATAAAAGTTACTCTCTTTTTGGGCGAACACGATCTGGTGAGAATTCGGCGAATTTTTCACTASTCCAGAAGAAGAAATTCGCACATGTTTCATATGAAGTTATTCAAGCTCCGTTTTAAACATTTTTATTCTATTCAAGTCAACAGTTTTTTTTTTTTTTGTTTTTTTGTTTTTTTTTTTGATAAGTTTCACTTCTATTGACGAGAAATTTACAACAGTGTGCGCTGCTACATTTAGTTTCGAACCATCCCCAAAAAGTCATATATAAACTGTGAAGCCCAATAAAGTATAGAAAGTCCTTCGTCGTTGAATGTCTGACACTGAATTCCGTGAAAAGAATAGGCGAACTAATTTGTGATTTCAAGAATGACGCAAACGTCAACCACACAAATTGAATATCGAATTTCGAAAACCCTCAGGTGAGGCGTACATACACGCACACTCACACACACAGCCACACAATGCGTTCGAATGGCGCACTTTAGTGCGGATTTGACAAATTTGCAACATAAGTTGAAAAGGCTTACGTCCATGCCACACTCATATGTTGCTCCCTTCGACGATATCGATGTGTGTAGCGTACACACGTGACACGTGAAATATGTCAGATTCACTAAGCTCGCCGTAGGCGCAAAATCCCGCGTACTTCCAGCGCAACCCGACGCACTCGGTCACTAATTCTAGCAGAGCGCTGTCAAGCGCACAATTTGCGGCAGGCYTTCGCACGGTRTATRCGAGTCAGAGCTACCAGTGTACTGTATTTCCAAATAAAACGCCACAAATTCGTTTGTTTTTGATTTAGCACTCCGCCCGGTACTGGTTTCACAGTTGAATAAAATCTAAATTGCAGGTGTTGGGGGCTGGTATTGGGTGTAGTAGAAGTTTGTGGTTATTGGATGGCAATTGAAGTACACTTTTAGTTAGGCGTAATAAATAAGTGACTGAAAAACGATTTGAGTCGATGAAGCTTAGAGTTTTTTGTTTCAGAAAACGCAGCGAATTTTAGTTAGTTTTTGATTCATGAACTTCGCAATCATGAATTGAAAATTGAATGTTCGAATCGTTCAACTTGTTTGCGAAGGTTTTTGTGTGAAATTTCTTATGCCAGTAAYRYAGTTAGATTTTAAAGTTAGGGAGACTGCTTAGTTAGTTTTAGTTTTTGCTTTARTCAGGTTCTCCACCCACAAACGTTCGGCTTCGAATGTACAAAKTTTTGCTCGAGGTCTTTAATAATCTTGCTCGTACCGTTTGAAAGGTTCAGTAACCTGATGATATACTCGTATAACCTGAAAACGTGTGGTTCCGCTTTGAACTTATGGCAATAAGGCATCGACAGATTCCTCTGCAAATGTTTGATGCTATTGATCGTATAGTTTGGTGATGTAAAGGTCGTCGTTAAATAATCGTGGTTCAATGTTCGGAAAAACTCTCAAATTCGAACGTTCTCATCGTGGGCCATCGGGTTATTGCCGATTTCGTAATATTTTTGTAAAATATCGTCATAGTGTACTTGGTTTCGACCAGATTTTTTCTGTTTTGAATGGGAATGGGTTTTCTCGTGTGTTCTACTACTGGATAGCTGGGCTTCGCGGCAACTTGGCCAGCGCTGTGCTACCATCAGTCCATGCGCTATCGCAAGATCCKTTTTAGCGTTGTAGGGGTTCTAACAGGMCATTGYCGTATGCTGTAAGGTTCGTAAAGAAGACGAAATGRAAACATCTCAACAGTTCTTTCTTGCTTCTGGCGATCAAGGCTTATAACACTTGAGAGCTCACTTTCTATCGAACTGTTGGAAATAGGAATTAAACGTCTTAGCAAATTTATATTGTATCTCTTTAAAATGTTGGCGGCTACGTCTCTGATGGTTCATACGTTGAATTCAATTTTTGATGACTYACTTGAGTATTTCGACTGGTAAYTGGYGTATCCWACATCGTGATTTTGTGCAAGACCTGAATCGAAACGGAACTGTCCAAATGGACTTAGAACCTCAAACCAAACTTAACCTATTAATGCTTGACTTACTCACTCTCTTCAAGATAAATTATTTTATTTTCGAAATTGCCTGAATTTACAAATCTTCTGCACAAATACTGTTAAAACTTAACGCATTACATTACCCACACAATAAATAAGTTGTAAAAGAATAAATACCAATTAAATTAAAAGATGTAAATTCAGCGTCCTCCTCTGCAATACGCAGTTTTCTGCCAATAATTTCACTTCCGCTTATTATCGCCGCTGCTAGTCCGTGTCTTCGTCAGTCTTCTTGCGCATTATTTGCTACCACATTTGTATGGTATATCCTTAAGCGGCATGTTGCTTGTAGTGCGGCCATTCCTTCAGCGTATTGTACAGCCGGTTGCCCGGGCAGTCTGTTGACTTCACTTGGCGATGGCCGAGCAGCACGTAGTCGCGTTGTATGTGGCCCATTTGTGTGCCGTAAGTTATGAGCTGCTGCAATTTTTCCAGCACAGGGAGTGGCGGTAGGTCGTCTGATTGACGGGATGCGCAAAGCGAAAAGAAGCAGAAGATGGAAAATCAAAATAAAAAAGAAAAAATTAAATAAAGTAGGTTATACATAAGGTGTTAACATATCACTACTTCTTTCTTGTATCTGAAGTGATTAAAATATGTTTTCACAATATTCTGTATTTTTCATCGCAATCTTTTAAATGTAAACCACGATTAATGAGTTTTTGCGAAGAGCTGTAAAGTTCTGTAGGAAGCCATAGCCGTCGCTAAAATCCGCTATTTAAAAAATGCTTAACTTATATATTAAAATAAAAGAATTGGTGCTTGAAATTCGACGGTTAACAGTCAGAGATCTTACTCACATCGTTGGAATATCGGAAGGATCAGTGAAACTATTTTGAAAGACCATTTGGGCTTAAGGAAACTGAAAGCACGATTGGCTCTAAAATCACTCAATGTTTTCGAAAAAAGGGTCGAATTAACTTTACAGCAGTGGCGCTCATTTAATAACAACGCAATAAAAATCCAAACACGCGTGTTTGACTGATAATTCTGCTACTGCGAAAAATATCACACGCACACGAAAGCGGCTGAACACGTACGCTAGGTCAACACAAAGAATCGGCATTTAGTTTCTGTTGAGCAAGCAACAGCGCATCGCGCATTTTTTTTAAATACACTGACAGAAACACCTCGAATTTTTAAAATGTTTTCAAGCGAATGGCCAGAAAATTATTTTTTTATTGAAACAATGAAGAGAAATTTTCCACTTTCAAATTAATTCAAAATAAGCAAAGAAACACGCTTTCTGACCAACATCTTACCGATCTTCTACGTATTAAGGAGTATAAAGGGGAAATCAATATTGATGATGTATTATCGAAACGAGCCATTTAGTCAACGACTTTATAAACTTTCAAGTATTACACAAAAAGAATTCAATAAACATTGCTGATATTTTTTCCAAATTTGCCAATAATTTTTTTTCTGAATGTAAATAAAAAACAAAAAAAAAAACTAAGGAAGGGCTAAGTTCGGGTGTCACCGAACATTTTATACTCTCGCATGATAAAGTGATAATCGAGATTTCRGGCGTGGTTGTGAACCGATTTCACCCATATTTGGCACATGTCATCAGGGTGTTAAGAAACTATTATATACCGAATTTCATTGAAATCGGTCGAGTACTTCCTGAGATATGGTTTTTGGTCCATAAGTGGGAGACGCCACGCCCATTTTCAATTTAAAAAAAAAACCTGGATTTACTGTTTCTGACGTTTTTTGTTAGTCGGTTAACGCACTTTTAGTGATTTTCAACAGAACCTTTGTATGGGAGGTGGGCGTGGTTATTATCCGATTTCTTCTATTTTTGAACTGTATATGGAAATGCCTAAAAGAAACGACACTATACAGTTTGGTTGACATAGCTGCGGTAGTTTTCGAGATATGTACAAAAAAGTTAGTAGGGGGCGGGGCCACACCCACTTTTCCAAAAAAATTACGTCCAAATATGCCCCTCCCTAATGCGATGCTTTGTGCCAAATTTCATTTTAATATCTTTATTTATGGCTTAGTTATGACACTTTATAGGYTTTCGGTTTTCGCCATTTTGTGGGCGTGGCAGTGGGCCGATTTTGCCCATCTTCGAACTTAACCTTCTTATGGAGCCAGGAAATACGTGTACCAAGTTTCATCGTGATATCTCAATTTTTACTCAAGTTACAGCTTGCACGGACGGACGGACAGACAGACATCCGGATTTCAACTCTACTCGTCACCCTGATCACTTTCACAAAACTATAATACTCTCTTTAGCAACTTTGTTGTGAGAGTATAAAATTACAGTAGAAATTTGTTCAGCGTACAGCGGCAGCGAAAATCTAGAGCAATGTTTGTGCAGCGCAAACGTAAAATGTAGTAGTATTGAGGCGTGCGCACCACTGCTTTACAGACAATGCTTTCCGACTAATAGGATGTCAAGAACCTTATTATTACTGGCGATGAGTTTTCGATCTATGCTTACGACCCGGGAACATACGATTAATCGGCCGCAGATCGTAGTGAAGGTGATCTGAAAGCAGGTCAAAAAACATTGTTACGCTCACAGTTTTCGTCGATTATCGAGGTATAATGCACTCCGATTTCCTTCCGACGGGTTAAACTGTCAATGAGGAATATTATTGGAGTGTTATGCGTCTTTTGTGCGAAGCTATTCGAAAAAAGGCCAGAATTATGGGCCGAAAGCTCTTGGTTTTTGGATGACGGTAATGAAAAATAAATTAAGTGTTTTAAAATTATAAACAAAGTCTTACAATTTTTTGCTCTAAGTAATAACCACTGAARTTCAGAGAGAATCCTTTCCCGATAATAGTAAATCTGTATATCAAAACTGGGTTGAAACCGGGTTGAAAGTTTTGATATACAGAGTTACTATTGTCGTCAAAGGATTCGGGTAAATAGTTCTCTAAGCCCCCATATATCTTATATTGTATAACGAAAGATATTTTATACGGCATATGTCGGCCAATATTTGAAATAACTCAATAAAAATAAGATAGCGTGTTTTACTCAGAATAGTGTATCTTTGTGCCTAAAATAGATAAAATGGGGCGAAAGCTTGATCTAACCCCCATATAACTAACTTTAGGATTTCGGAACATCCAGCTGACTTTACTCCATATGATTGGTGATTGTATGTCAGGTATCTTCTTAATGGAACCCAGGGAAGCGGATTTTAGTATATAGATAATAGTTTATATAATAGATAAAATCGGGTTGGTACTACCACAGTGCAAATAAATATAAAATTACTTGGATTCCGATTTTCTGTTTAACGTTTTACATCTTAAGATACTTATTTGCTTGGCTTTGATTTTTGCAAGTTGTAAGTGTATAAAATGTGCGGTTACATCCGAACTTAGCCCCTCCTTACGTGTTAATTTAAAGTTTCCAACACTACTGTTTTCATCATGCGTTTCCCTACGTTATTTCATCACTCACCTGTCCAGTCACCGATTAGCGCGATACCCACGCTGCGCGAATTATAGCCGACAGCATGTGCGCCCACCACATCGAAGCCGCGCCCTTCATAAATCTCGGCGCGTTCGTCGCTGCCACCGATTAGGAAATTGTAACCGACATCATCCCAACCGCGCTGCTGCTGATGGTTGCGCTGTATGGCGCGTACGGTGGCTGCACAGGCGTTGGCATTGCGTCGACAAGCGCTTGCTGGCGTGGCAGTGTGATGAATGATCACATAGGAAACGCCACCCGGCAGAGTTGTGTGCGTTGGTGTGTGTAGCGGGGGCGCCGCCTGCCAGGCGCTGCGTGACGTCCATTTCAAATTCAATTTTGCTTTGTTGCTGCTGTCGGCACCGCTACTTACTATGTGAGTACTTGTGCTTTCGGCGTTGGGATTTAGTAAGGCTGATGATGACTTCGTGCCGTTGGCTGCGGTTGGAGCTGCCGAAAAATGTGAGAAAAACTTGGTTACTCGAGTCTAGTGTGGCAGTGTGACTTAAGTGAGAGCATGAGTGACATAATGATCAAGGCTTAAATGCTGGCTATAGGATGGCTATTTGACTAATAAATGCAAATTTTACATTGAAAGCGACAACTGAAAAGCATAAAATTAAAGTATTTTGCTTAGCATTGACAGCGCTACGAATGATATAATTGTGGCTTTTTTTTTTCAGAAATCACAATTGTTTCACTAAAAAATTAAAATTTTCAAATTTCGAAGCAATTTCTCTCTACATATGTGTGTGGGCATTCGCTTGCTGCGCATTTGCCTACGCCGCTCAGCCGAGTAAAAAAATCTTTATTAAAACGCACCGACGAAACCAAAAATTCCAACTTTAGCGAAGATTGATGTACACAATCTGACAGCCGGTAAATTGAATACGAACTTTGTTTTGAAATTGAAGTTGTGGGTAAAAAAAGCGTATGTCGCGAGTGCGGCCACCAAACAAGCAGCGCCCAATCAGTGGACTAACTGCTAAAAGCTAGTGGTATAGGTGGAATAAAGAAAAATATAGTTGGAATTTGACATGAACGCACGAATTTCGCCCTGAGCATTTGTCATGTGAAAAATTGCTCGGTTGCTGTATGCTTGTTCGTTTGGCTGTCCATAAGTGATGCCTCTGATATGCGTCGGTGGAATTTGCGTCAAAATAACGTATACAAGCGCACATGCTGGCTTCTTTCCGCCAGTATACGTCTGTACCACCTAGGCTTTTCTGAAATAATCTAAAGGTTTATATTGTTATTGGTGTGGGTAAGCGCTTAGCAACGCGACCCTTTCGGGTTCACTTCAAAGCATATTTGTTTAGTTTGAATTTCATGCGGTTTTATTGAACTAAAATTTAATAACTGCGACCTATGCATATGCAAACTTGCCGAAAAAAATACTTAAAATACCTGCACGTGCACCGTCCAACAGCATTATGTCCAGGTAGACCAACAGCATCAGCGACAACAACAGATTTGCTAATGCAACAATTCTAGGCATTTTAAGTATTTTCCCAGTTCGAATTCCACTTGTCACAAATATTTGGTGGTTTCTCTGCTTCGCATCTAATGAACTGTGCCGCTACTTTAGCTTTGTTGAACGCACTTTTTGGGCGGCAGCGCTACTGAACGTTATGCCGTCGTTGTTCTGGCATTTATAGCCGCTTATCTGTTCACCATTGTTTGCAACGCTTTTGTGATAAGCGGCGTTTGTGTAATTTTTCGTAGATTTTAGGGACTTTCCGTTTCCAGCATTTTCCCCAATGCGGCAACACACAGCGCTACACTCATACATACAGGGTTTGTCCGGAAAGTAATAGGACTTCGGTTATTTACAAAAAAATATATTAAACCAATCGTAACAATACTTTAAAAACTTTCAACATAGGCTTCTTCTGTGTCGATTCAGCGCTGCCAGCGCGATTTCCAAGCATTGAAGGCGTCACTGAAGGCATTCTCTGGCATAACCTTTAGAGCCGAGCTGCATGCTGCGTGGATCCCCTCTGTCGTCTCCAAATGCTTGCCTTTCAGCGGCGTTTTCAGGCAAGAAAACAAAAGATGAAAAAAAAAAACCCTAGTGGCCACATCTGGGATATAGGGCTACTACGGAAACGTTGGAATGCCGGCCGTGCTTACGTAGCTGTTCACTAGAAAAGCGGTGTGAGCCGGGACGTTATTGTGGTGCAACTTCCAATCGGCTACGTTGTCATGTCGGACCCGATTGACCCTACGTTTGAGTATCTTAAGGATTTCCACGTAAAACTTGGCGTTGCCGGTTTGTACAGGAGGAACAAATTCATGGTGGACGATAGCTTTGATGTCAAAAAAAAAAAAAAAAAAAAATGAACATCGTTTTTCTCACTTTGGAGCACGATCTTCAGCAGCGATCTTTTCCCGGCCATCTGTCGCCGATTTACCGAGATTCACACAGAATTTAATCGCGTACCTCTGCTCTAATTGCTGTCTCGCAAAAATATCTGTCCTGACTCTCCAAGTGCTCGGAAACAACTTAACAGCCGCTCGTTCGTTAAATAGGGACGCCCTCTACCGAATCCAGTTGGTGCGCGCTCGGAAAAAAATCAGTCCAATTACTTTCCGCACAAACCCTGTACATGTCTTCGTGCGTACATACATACACATCGCTTTGAAATAACAACGTTGGGAAAAATCACCCGCAGCGCCTATCGACTGGGCGTTAGCGTAATTTCGTCGTGTTCACTACAAGCGCCATTATAATCAGCGACACCATCAAAGCCGCAATTCATGCCGTTGCCACCACAACGGCATTACTTGCGTCGGTCGTTAGTGCCCGCATTTCGCTTGCACCAACCGTCAAGCTAAAACGAATGCTTATCAGCATCTGTGCGTTTCAGACGCTCACACGCCCGTGATCGGCTCGTCGTTTCTTGCATTGTTATGGCGGCTGTGCTGCAGTGTCTTATCAGCGCAACGTTTGCGGGAATCACTGTTTGAAATTTCGTTGTGCGATTTATGCGCAAATACCTACATACAATCAAGCGCCGCTTGTAGTGGCCATTGTTTTGGCTATTGGTGAGCTCCATTCATTTAGACCATTTGCTCGACGTCCGCATGCCAGTAAAGCCATTAGTTGCTTCCTCTGGCAGCGCGTGCCTTCCGTTTCACTCCTCACGACGCTTTTTCCTCAGTAAAGGCATGTAAAAGGAGGGAGGAGTGGACCTTTTATTTTATTATTATTATTTGGTTTTTTTTTTTTTTTTTGTTTGGCTACGAGATAAAAAATCCCAACTTGCTCATCATTATCGTCGCGTCGTTGTGTGCGCTTGGTGACTTACTTTAATTGTCTGCGTTGCGCTATATTTGTCCATCGTATTTGGCAGTTAGCCATATAACTGCGGCAATTTTGTGCGTTTGTTTTCCTTTTTATGATTTCCGAGCCGTCTGCGTTGTCTCATTTCACTTAAACATTTTCCGCTTGATTACCATCGGCGTTCTTAAGTATACTGATTTTGTAAATTTTATAGGCCGCCTTCCTGTCGTTCTTCCCGTGGCCCGTTTGCTGCTGTCACAGCCCACTAAGCTAGGGCGCACTTATATTTGCTGCCATCATTCTAACACATTTAAGCTTATTAGCTTGCCTCGTCGCAATCGGCTACAACAAAAACCATAAGAGTGTTAGTATTAGCTTGGCAGCGGCAATCGTCGTGGCTCAAATGAGTTGGTTGTCATTCCTCATTGTGGTGATTTTATGGATATTGTCAGTTGTAGCGAAACAAGTAGCAACCGAATGACTCATAAAGTCTTCCTGTTATTTCTAAAATTTGCGACTCTTTGCTTGATTGCCCGTTTCCAATTCCTATTTCCGCTTCCTCTTTCCTTCGTAGGCGTCATTGCTGCAAATCTTTGGCCAATTTGACGGTTTCGTCATATTGATTTTGCCCCCTCTTCTGCGCTGCTCATTGTTTTTCGCGTTGTGTCTTGTATCCGTTTCAAGTAGCAGGAAAATATAAGAATATACCGCCTATCTGTAGACTATATGTTCGGCTGCTGCGCGCCAGTGATTTGCTAACAAATTGCCTATCAGCGCAAAGGCGTGACAGCCGCTGTCTGTCCGCATCGGTTTGCCACGATTTTCATGAAAATTTTCGCCGTTGTTGCATAATTGCGAATTTTTCGCCTAAAAGCGTCCCATTAGCATAATAATAGCGTCTCGTTGGCGTATGTAAACAATATTGAGTTTACCAAACGATTGCTCGGCCCACACTGCAGACTGATTTTGTGTAATGCGTTGATTTGCTGCCTTTGGTGATTTCACGTATGAAAATGAAAGTACAGAGTTTACCTCTATAGGCATGACGTGATTTTGTCAGCTTGTTGTGGCCATGTTTGGTCAAGGATTTGAGTAAAATTTTGATAGTATTATGCATATTCACGTACGTCGGTGACTACTGTAAGATGTAAGAGCTCTTCGCTCTAAAAATCATGTCTTTAGATGAGGCCCATTTCTGGCTTAATGGCTTCGTCAACAGACGAAATTGGCACTATTAGGGTGTGTCAAATTCTCGTGTGGTTCAAGAAACGAAATTGCGCTCCCAAAATTGATCATTTGGTACGGATGGTGGTATGACGGCATATCGGACCTGATTTCTTTTGAAAAGAGGCACGAAAAGCCGTTACCATCCGATCGGCTGTTGACCGACTTTGTTTTCCTTCTTGAATTTGATGAAATCGACACGGACGATCTCTATTTCCAACAAGACTGTGAGCTAGCTCATGTTTAATTTCGAGAAATGGTCCGTTCAAATTGCCGATAAGATCATGCAATTTAAAGTCTCTAAGTTTTATGCCAAACAACCAGAAAGTAGTTCCGAGGTTGTTGTTTACTTTTCATTTCCAGCGCACAACCCTGGCGAGAGGTGGTTCGAGTAGTAAAGTTCTCTCTCGACGAACAAAAGCCAAACTCAAAAGTTGCTCTATATTCCCATCCTACTATATGGAGCAGAGCAGAGGCATGAACGATGACAACATCTGATGAGTCGACGTTACGTGTTTTTGAGAAAAACGTTCTGCGGAAGATTTATGATTCCTTACGCATTGGCAACACTGACTAAGTCATGTCGTACGTATGGACGAAAACACTCCAGCTCTGAAAGTATTCGACACAGTATCCGTCGGGGTAAGCAGAGGAGGATGCTGACCTCCACTCCGTTGGAGGGATGAGGTGGAGAAGAACCTGACTGAATGAGCTTCATTTTTGGAACATTTTCTAATAAGCGGTTTCAACTGATACATTTTTCGAGACAGAAATAGTTATTGTCCCATAGATAAGTAGCTACATCTGACCACTGCTAGACCATTTACTCAGACCTCAGTTATCCATGAAACTCAAGCATCCTAAGAGGTTTACGTATTTTGATGTTTCCTCATCAAACTTTTTACTCGATTGACTATTGTGGTACCATTTTCCCTGCTGGTCTATTAAATTCATTTAATCTAACTATTGTCTTACATCCTCATTTTCGAACAACAAAATGTATAATAAGTATTTTACTATCTGCAAACAAATTGTTACAACTACCAGCATGCTGCACATTCATCCAATCCAATTAAGTGATTTGCTTTAATTAGCACGCACATAAAATCCATTTAAATTGTTATTAAAGTCTTCAAATAAAATTACCCAATAAATAGTTGAATGGGTGTGTGAGTACTTCGAAAAATTGTGCAACATTTCGTGTATTGAGAATAAGTGGGAATAAGGACTCGCTTGGGATGTATGAATAGCCTGAAAGGCAGAGGCATTACTGGCACTCACATACCCGTGAAGCTGTGAAGCCGCTAAGGCACAAACCCATGTCAAATGTGAGTAAATAATCTCGGCACACAAAATCATTAGCACAGCATTCGAGACCGAGGCGTGAAAACACAACTCCCAAACGACCCCGCTAAGTACGCCTGAGTACACGTGTACGCTTGTGTGCCTTCAGCAGTGCGCTGGATTGGGACTCCACCTCCATTGACACGCGCACAGGCAGGAGCCGCAGAGTTGGTTATGTGTGTCGTAAGCTTGCTTTTGCGTTAGATCGCCATGGTGTTGCCACTTTTACATAGTCACATAGTTGTTATTCTGTCAACGGCAAATGGTGGAGTGCTATTCGAAGAGCTCAAAACATAATAAAGCCTCTGAAATTAATTACCAAAATACAAAAGAAAGAAAAGCAACACGCACGTATTAAGTGTAAAAGCACTGAGATGATGATGTTCACTTCCTGTCCTCTATAACTGTTTGTGTTTAATAGCATCAATGTGAGTTGGCAGCTTGCGAAGGGCGCATTGTTGCCACAGCCATCAGTTAACTATCAGTTAACATCATTAGCATTATCGTGTTATTGGCACTCGCGGCGGTGTTAATATACTATACATGCACATGTGAGCCAGTATTTGCCAGAGCTCTTTACATACTTTAACCACTTTCTGGTTCATATTTCTAGTGGAGCTGCAAAACTATCGATAGTCGTATCATTCGTTAATTGCGATAATTAAAAAAAATACTATCGATAAAGCGGCAGTTTTCCCCTTGAAATTTACTTACTTTTCGTTGATTTAAATTAGGAGACTTTGGCTTCGTACACTTCATCTTTATGAAATAATCTTTGATCTCATTTAGACATTTCTGATAAAGTTACTATGAGTTTCTTGAGACCCAAACGACCATTCTAACCGAAAGTTTTGTGTACGTTTGATCGTTCACTCCTTTCTTACGCATTGGGCTTATGAATTGCAAGGCGTGTACCTGTTAGTTTCTGTGGTGATACCTTCAATATATTCGGATTTTCGCAGCTGTGATTTGCTGTGATGTTAACCAAAATTATATATGACATTTGGTATTACTAGATCACTATATATTTTATGAAACCGTCGATAATTAAAGTAAACTATCGCTAGTGAGACGAAATTACATCAAGCGATGCTATCGATAGTTCTTCCTTCTTCCACGATTCCGGCCGTTTTCGACCGGCTGTTCTCACGCAAAAGCCTCAATACGGCCAAAATAGAAATCCTTATTGACCGTTAGTCTCTACGGAACAAGTTCATTATAACCAACCCAAGAATATGCGGATTTTTGGTTGACGCTCGTTTTTATCCTTCATTCCGATGTTTGTTGACTTTTTTTGCATGGATGTGGGATGGCAATTTGCACGATTAAGCATGTCTAAAGAGACCTGTTTACGGTACTGTTATTGAAAACACATCAGCTTTATCGGGGGGAGTCGAACAAGCACGCGTTTATAACCAAATATTTACCAAAATCATTCGAATGGACTCGCAAAACATACCGAGCTCTGTTGACATCTCTCTAACACTCGCCAGATGTTTTTCAAGCACCATATACTTCATCAGATTTTTTAATATTTTCATCAGTTGAAGATCGTGCAGAACGAGACATGTCTTTAAAGATTTCTCGACCATCTTTGAAGGCTTTTTACCACTCGTAAGTTTGAGTTTTTGTTAAAACTGAACAACCGTAAGTCTTTGCCAATATTCGCAATGGTTCCGCACACGAATTTTGGTCAAATTTGAGACAAATTCTTTGTTCGACATCTTTACAAGAACTTGAATTTGATGTTCAATTTGTATGGCAGCTTTATGCTATAGTGGCCCGCTATCGGCCGATCCGACAAATGAGTGAAGAGAGAGAAAGATATCTACAGAATTTCTGATCGGTATCTCCAAAAACGAGTGACTAGTTCGAATGTATATATATACAGGCAGTTGGACATAATGAAATCAAGTCAGCTTAACACACTGATAATTTATATCTGTGATTAGTGTATAACTTCTTTGAAATACTTCCTAAGATACATACCTAGGTTGGTAAACCCCTGGAGGGTCAAAAATAGTTATCGGAAATAGCAGTTCAGAACTTTGCCAGTCCTCTCACAAAAATATTTACTGTTTGGGTGCGTAAAATTGTTTTGATTTCTTTCCCAACGTCATCACCAAAAAAATACAACTTTTAAAAATCATTCACTGTTGACACATCAATAATTTCATTTTAAATAATAAATGTTTATACACAACTATTTGGATATACATATATAATCTAGCATTTCAATTTTCTATCACTATCTTACAGCCTCCATTTTGCCATACACTGA
This sequence comes from Bactrocera latifrons, assembly GCF_001853355.1. Lineage (NCBI taxonomy): Eukaryota > Metazoa > Arthropoda > Insecta > Diptera > Tephritidae > Bactrocera > Bactrocera latifrons. Next base: position 51,764 of record NW_017537292.1, read on the forward strand.
CGTTCGTGTGGGAATACGACTGCGCGCTAAATGTCCGTACGCTCTCATCAAATCCAGGCGCTCTTTGCACGCCGACGAGAAATTGAGCACGATCGTATTGAGCGCACAGCTGCCGTTAATCGTTACTATGACCATTGGGGCAAGGTGACAACACGTTTCGAGAACTGGACGAAGCCAGAGTACTACAAAAATGCGGAAGAGCAGCTGAAGCAGCGACGCGAAAAGCGTGAAAAGGAGATGCAACAGTTTGAGCGACGTGAACGTTTGCGTGAGCTCTTCGATAAAGAGAAGATTATGTACGAAAGAGAGATGCTTGAGCGGAATAGGCCGCGTTCGCGCAAGTTTGCTGCCACCACCGAACAGCTGGAGAAGATTGAACAGAGTGCTAAGGAACGTGAGAATATCAAGCGGAAATTAGATTTAGAGGCTAAATTATATGGACGTTGGCGACATGGTGTCGATGATGACAACATCTTGTTCGAATCGAAATCTAACAATGAGACGCTGGCCAAGCTTAATTGGTTGGACAAGAAAATCGAAGAGCAATATGATCGTGAACGGGAAGAAGCACAGTCAGTGGAACGCAACTTGCGACTGCAGGAGGAGATCAGTCGTACGGAGCAGGTGCAACGTGAACGTCAACTAATACGCGAAAAGGAGATAAAAGAAATACGTGAGCTGCAGGAAAAGCATATGGATGAGCTAAAGCTGCGACAGGCTGAGGCAGACGGTTTGAAAGAGGCGGAAAAGCATTTACGTATATGTCTGAGTGATGTTGATAAGGAATTGGAGTTATTAGAGGAGAGTTGTTCGCTGATTATGGAGTCCGCAGATGTATCGCAAGCTTACAATCTGAAAAAAATCAAAATTTTCATACGTAAACGATCCGAGTCATTCTGCAACCAAATCAAGCTCTGCATAAGCATACTGGAGCGCCTGAGTGACTACACCACATGTGCCGATAACGTAAACCGTTTACTGAACAAATACAGAGGACATCTAGAAGCCGAAACATTTAATCTCTCGCAAGTTGAGGCAATGTACGAATCGGAGGCTAAGTACAATATGCAGCGGCTCGAGTCCTTATGGCAACAACAACATCTTGAGCGTTACCATGAACTAAAACAACTGCTAACGGAAGAGCGTTGTACATTTGCTACGCGCATTAATGAGAATCTTCAACGTCAAACCGATGCTTACGAAGTGCGCTCCACACATCTTACAGCGCTTGAGAATTCCAATGAAAAGCTGAAGCAATTAGTAGCCGAAGAGCAGCAATCGCCGCGTAGTGCGCTGCTTGTAGCTAATAGTAGTGACACTGCCATATCATTGCCTGGTAGGGGAAACGGTGTAGATGCCGGAGATCAGGTTTCGGTGGCTGACGACAACGTAAGCATTGCCCAGCTAATGCCGAGTGGCATACCGAGTGCACCCACGTCTGCCACACATTTCGGACGACGCAGACCTATGTCCTCTGAGCTGCCTAAAGTGACCAACTCGTTTACGAATTTGAATTTGGACGTTTGGAAGGACTTGCCAGCTGCACGTCATGGCATCGATTCGCCGCGCTTGTTAACTCAGCGATCGCCGAGCATTGTCACTTCGGAATCAGCTTCGCGACCGAAATTCGCGCGTAAGCGCATAGCTTGGACATAATTTAAATTTCTTCATCTTTTTGCTAGCCTATTTTTACTAGACTTTTTATGACGAATTTCGAAGAAAAGGTGTTGAAAATATTTTTATATACATTTAAACAAAATTTTGCATAAAAAATAAATTGAAAAAAAAAACAAAAAAACACAAATTAAATACACATCACACTCGTACAAGTTTTCGAACGGTTTCAGGCAAATGCGAATGCATTAAAACGCACAGAAAGTGYATGGGTATGTATGTATTTGGCTTTTGGAACTTCACTTCACGTTTGTTTTTTTATAATTTAAAGTATTTCAGCAAGGAAACTACTCTGAACTTTCTTTCTGTAATTAAAAAGCACTCACATTAAATAGGCTACGGCTCCAGCACCGTGGGTGTTGCACTTATGCAGCTGCTCACATGCACAAGTTTACGTTTAAAATCGCATTAATACTCCACTCGCGGGTACTGGCGGGAGTGTGAAAATTAAATGTCTGAATGTAGAGCGTAAGCACACCCTTGGGGGAAAAACGGTACAGCGCGAGGAAGCTGCATGAAGTAAGCGACCAGAACACGCAGTGATTTCCTGGCAAAAAAACATTTCAAACTAATGTTGGCTTATTTTTTTTTGCACCGAAGCTACAATGCCCTTCACGAATACAAAATATTTTTACAAGAGCTCGATTTTAATTGGTCAGTTTGTATGGCAACTATACGCTATAGTAATCCGATATACCGCAGAAAACGCGGACTTACGCATATAGGTACCTAGACGGCTGTGACTAACTGGACCTAGTTCGTCACGCTAATCATTAATACACATATACATATATAACAGGCCAATTGTAAACTGCGCGGCCTATAATTATATTATTTCTTAGTAGAATTCGTTTTTTTATTCAACATATGTAGTTCCCTCAAGGATGATGCACCGATTATAGCCACCCTACAACTTTTCGATGCCATTTTGATAGTACAATTTGTCATTTGTTTCTAAATATTCTTTAGTTTCGGTGATCAACGCTGCATTCGATGAAAATTTGTTCCCAGCGAGCGTACTTTTGAGATCTGAATGCAGAAAACGATCGCTGGGGCCCAGATTTTGAAGATCCATTGAATGCGGAAGCAATTCGAAGTTCAGTTCATGGATTTTTTACGTCGTTTCCACTGACTTGTGACACAGTCACTTTGACTTGGTCAAACGGCACATCCTATGTTTTTTTTGTTTTTTTTTTTTTTTAAATGCAGCCGGCTTTTGCCGATTTCGTCCTTCAAACGTGTGTTCAAAAAGTATCGCGAATTTTGAATTTTCGCGGGTTACGTATATTCGAATTTCGAATTTTTTGTGGCGTTATGTTGGTACTCATGTYTCTCACTTATGCCGACAAGCTCGGCCATTTTGAATGTTCATTTCATTGTTGACAGCTGCTTAGCTTGCACGTGTTTTGGATCGTTTTCGATTTTTACCTATTCAAAATAATGAATCAAAGAACCTGTATCAAATTTTGTCTGAAAAGCGAAATTAAGTGCGCGGATGCATTGCACATGTTGACTGTGGCATACGGAGAAGCTACCTTGGACCGAAGCAACGTTTATCGGTGGTACAAAATGTTCTCAGAAGGCCGAGAAGATGTGGCCAAAAATTGGCTTTTGCACCACGATAACGCCCCTGTTCACACATCGTTGCTTGTGCGCGACTTTTTGGCCAAAAACAACAGACTAATGATGCCGCAGCCACCGTATTCCCCAGATCTGGCCCCCTGTGACTTTCTTGCTCCCTAAACTGAAGAGGTCCATGAAAGGACGACGTTAAGCTTCTCTTGACGCTGAAGGAGGAGCTGAAGAAGATAAAAAATATGATTTTTTGAAGTGCTTCGAAGATTGTTAAAACCGTTGGTACAAGTGTATAATATCTCATGGCGATTACTTTGAAGGGGACAAAATAGATATTCATGAATAAATAAATAATTTTTGAAAAAACACAAAACTCGCGAAACTTTTTGAACACAACTCGTAAATCACAAACTAATGATCCGACAGTTCTCAAATTCGCGCCTTTTGAAGATTAGGTGTAACTGAAATTCACGTGGCTATACTACTAGTATGCCATCTATGTATCAGTCCGCGGACTATTCAATTGACCTGTTACTTTACAGGGTCTTCGACGTTTCCTTCTGTCTGCTACTCTGTTCAGGCTATAAACATATAAAATAAATTAAAGGCGATTTAAAAAATGTTTTTTGATTCGTCTATGCCCACACTACCACTATATAGACTTAAGTATTAGGTACAGGGTGTTACTGACACAAGTTTATTTGTTTATTAAGTATATGCATATACTTACTCTGTTAGTGAAGTAACAATCATAGACGAAGAGTTCGGTTCCAGTAACTCTACAATAACTGCATGGTTCATAGCAGCACAACTTCTAGGTGAAGCTCGGCGGCAGCGTACAATATATGCAGTCAGCTCGCGCTCAGTGTAGACGGTAAGGTATCACGTGCGCGGTAAGCAGTAAAATTTTATAAGTATCTTCAAGTTGAAACTTTTCCTGAGATTTTGAACTCCAGTCACAGGAGTTCGTATGAAGCTGGCAAGCCAGCGCTGCAGCAACGATGTAAGACTTTCCAGAGGGTCGAGAAATACCATTACAGTTAACTCTAATGAACACCGCTCCCAATAAATGTTCTCTGCTCCCGCAACTAGACATCTACAGCTGGTGTAGTGCAGCTCAACAGCACTTGACTCACAGACGCTCCAGATACTTAGTTAACATGATTATTGAAATAACTGTTTTAACTGCGAGCACATTTACGCAACTCAACTAACCACGACAACATTTTGTGGCATGGGCCTGTAAAGTATATTGTTTGTTTGGAAAGGGAGAGATGGTTATGGGTGCGGAAGGAACAAATCTCAGTCATATTTAATTCCTAGCATTTGTTGTTTTTGTTTTGCGGTAATTACAGGTGAACGTTGAAGTTGTGGCCGCAGCACGCTTTAGTTAACTTTTATAACTTTGCTAATGTAATACTGATTACCGCACACAGACGGAAGTAAAGACCGCTATTCGCTTCGATTTCCGAGAAAACAAAAAATGAGAAAAAAGTTTTGCGTTTGTAAACAATTTTATTGAGTTCGTCGTTTTGCTGTATACAGTAAGACCCCACTTAACGCTGTTTCGGTTTAGCGCTCCTTTATTTGAACTCAGAGAACTCCCGGCATCATGCATATGACACACATATTGTATATGACAGGCCAACTGAGAAGCTGTAGGTGTCACGGACGCTACTAGAATTAAATCCATATGCTTTTTAGTTAGCTTCACCTTTGCAAATTAGGGTGAGTGAAGCAACTTTTGTTATTTTCAAAAATGGATAAAAGGGAACTTCGCGTCTCGAAAAATATTGCTTATGGAGGGGGAAAAATAGAGTTGAAGCAAAAACTAGGCTTGGCGACGAGTTTTCGTACACTGTCCCGGGAATATCAACCATCAAGAATAACACAACATAATATAGCATACCACTAAGCTTAGACGTGGTGAGATGAGCATCGAAGATGGGGAACGCAGTGGACGCCCAAAAGCGGTTGTTAGCAATGCAAACAGCAAAATCCACAAAATAATTTTGAATGACCACAAAGTGAAGTTGTTCGATATAGCAGGTACTCTAGAGATATCAACTGAACGTGTATATCATATAGACGAAAATTTGGGTACCGCGCGAACTCACTTTTTACCAAAAACAACGAAGGGTTGATGATTCAGAGCAATGTTTGGACATGTTCAAGCGAATTAAACTCGAGTTTTTGCGTCAATATATGGAAATGGAAGAAGCATGGATCCATCATTTCACTCCGTAGTTTAATCGACAGTCATCCGAATGCACTGCACATGATGAACCTGCTAAGGCTATGTCGTTTATATTTTAGGGTACCTATGTGCCACCATGAAAAGTAGAGACCATTAACAGCGGTTCATACAGGGATTGTCCGGAAAGTAACAGGACTGATTTTATTTCGCCGCAACTCTACTTCGGAGCGTGCGCGATCCGACTGGATACGGTAGAGGGCTTTCCTAGCTAACGAACTAGCGGCTGGTCAGTTGTTTCCGAGCACCTGGAGAGCCAGGACAAATATTTTTGATCGACGATTAATTTCTGTGTGAAACGCGGTAAATCTTTGATTAGGCAGGCTTACCCAGAAGCTACTTTAGCAAGAAGTGGTGTGTTTCGGTGGCACCAAGCCTTTTTGGAGTCCCGGGAAGAGTTCGCTGTGCAGACCGGAAGAATGAACAAATCCAAAGTGAAAATGACGCTAATTGTCTTTTTTGACATCAAAGGCATCGTTCACCATGAATTTGTTTCTCCTGGACTAACGGACAACGCCAAGTTTTAGGTGGAATTCCTCAAGAGACTCAAACGTATTGTCAATCGAGTGCGACAAGACATCGCAGCCGATTGGAAGTTGCACCACAATATCGCCCCGGCTTACATCGCCTTTCTTGTGGCCTCTTCGGACTTTTTGTTTGTTTCCTTGGCCGTTGGAAGGCAAACATTTTGAGACGACAAAGGAAATCCAAGCAGCATGCACCTCGGCTCTCAAGGCTTCAATGCTGGGAAATCGCGTTGACAGCGCGGCATCGACACAGAAGGAGCTACTTATTTTAAAAGTTTTTAAGGAAATGTAAATCGATGCAGCTCCATTACTTTCCGGACAAACCCGGTACGTAGCGTTATTAGATAGCATTTGAAGTACATGAAAGTACAGTTTTACTAAGAATCGTGCATCGTGTCACAAGTTAGTAAAAATAATGGCAAAAATTAACGAATTGCTACCGCATTTACCGTATTCTCTAAATCTGGCTGCCAGCGTCTTTTTCCTGCGTTCAGATCTTAAATGAATGCACGGTGAAAAGAAATGTTAGACGAATGCTGTGAAGATAGCCTCATCTCGCGCTTTTCGCATTACGCTCTACTTTAGTAGAACGTGTCCTAAGTGTTATTACTACTAATTATAATTAACCTAGCCGCACCAACAGCCAAACGTCGTGTGTTTGCGTTTCCGGTACCTTCGCAACCCGTTCGCACTATTTCATATTGCCTAATAAAATTTCTTGTACACGGTTTTATTCACCGGCAGATTCGGTGGAGCGGCAAACACCAACACCAAACCGCTGCTTGCTGTTCAGCAGCTGACGAAAACCCTGTGCCGCTGACCACGCGCAAATGCTGGCATGGTGCTAGCTCGCAGTCCCGCTGAAAAGTTTTTCGTGTTTGCTTTTTCGGTTAGATGACAACAGCCAACTACTTTGTGGAGGCAACTTGCAACGTGCTTGCTGCTCTCAGCAAGACAAATGTAATTAACATTTTTCGCTTTTAAGAAAATTAAAATTTCTTCGCTTGCTGCTCAAATAAAGACGTCTTCGTCGTCGTCGTCGTCGGCTTTTATTGAAATTAAATTTCGTATGCGCTTGTGAAAGAAGCGAAAAAAAAAACTAAATTAAAAAAAAGAAAATGCTATGGAATTAAAACAAAATATGTGTAACGGAAATGAAGCCCAGTAGCGGCGCTAATTCATTACACACATACACACACACATTTCTTTGCAAAGTGTTGCAAATGTTTACGGCCAGAAAATGGAGCGGAAAGTGTGCGCAAAAAATCAACATTCAAAGTGGCGCGCTCGAGTGCAAAGGCACGAGTAATTGTGAAGAATTACGCGTTGATATAGACACACATTTTTCATACAACTGTACTTATGCCCACACCTCGCGTTTAATTTCATTTGAACGCCTTGCTGCAAGTGTGCTCATATTTCCATTGCGCTTCTCAGCCAGCGCTTTGGTGAAAGGTCATGCAAGCTTTACGTGAGTTCGCCGTAGTGCCGCGGGGTGGTTATGCGGTATGCAGTGGATTTCCCGTAGGCTTTCTTTGTATGCTGTGCGTTGCCCACTGCAATGTTCTTTACTTTGCCGCTACGCCACAATGCTCTTTTGCGCCGCACGCCGCACCACCTGTTTCTGCTATAGTAAAAGTGGTGACTACGCGCTGGACACGCAGCGTCCTATCGCCGTTGCCATGTACAAAATTAAATTCGTGCTCGCTGTGCAACACAACGACCACCAGCTCTTTGGGCTGTGTTTTTGTATTGTGGCAGCTGCAACTGCTTTCTTTGGACGTTGTTGTTGTTGCGTTCTGTGGAAAGTACTTTTCTTATGCTTGTTCTTCTCACCACACATTTCCATCTTCGTCGTCGGCAAGTGAGAACAGTTGCACTCTTTGTAGCCGCATGTAAAACGTGTTGCATACTTTTGGGCTGTAAGAAATTCATTTTTTACGAATACACAGCGCGTAGCTATGCTAAGATAATACGCGTTGCATGCAACAGCAGTAACAGCAGTAACGTTTGGCTGTCACGTACTGCCGTGCAGTACAGTGTGTAAAAATACACGTCAAGTGCCCCATTTGAGCTGTCACAATAGCTTTGTTGCAGCATTGTTCGCTGCTCGGCTCACTTTCAGAAAGGCAAGCAAGTGCTGCGCTTGCGGTATATCGTTGTTGCTTGCTTGCACAATTCCTACTTTCGAAGTTCTTAATGAAAATGTCTTACAAGTATTGCATTTAAGTTTTTTCCCTTGCATGCTTTCGTTTCGGGTTGCTTTGTCTGTTTTTTGCGCTTTCGTTTTGGACACTTCTGTTTGCTTGTTTTGGGAAAGAAAGCACAACTTTCTACATCGCGCCAGCTGTAGTCTACAGGCGTCTTACAATATGTTTCGCGGCACTCGCGGCAGCCGACAAGATGTGAAAGAGAAGTCAGCAGCGCTGTTGTCGTACAATAGCTCCGTTTGCTTGCACGTCACCGGAGAAATCTTTAGAATATGTGCCACAGTAGCACCCAATTTAATCTGGAAGTCTGTTTGACTTACTGCGCTTTTACACGAAATCATTTCGGCATTTAATACCGTTCTTTTCATTTTATATCGTGCTCGGGTAAGCTCTTGCGAATTGGCTTCATAAACTTAGCTCTACTTCATTCACTTCATTCGTGTGTGGCTTGCGGCTTAACTGGCTGTGTCCACTGCACACCCCGAAGAGAAAGCGTTTTAAGTCTAAGTCTTAGATTGCCTGAAGCTTTTACTTTACGCCTATAAGATTGTTTTATACGCTGAATAGTTGAATAGCGTGCGAATTGGCTTGCTTAGTAGTTTTTGTGTCGAGCTGAACTGCTTCTTTTTATGCGGAGAACCGAAAATTGCCTGCACTATTTGTAGACAGAGGTGCTGCAGTTTGAGTTTGTTTAAATTACACCAAAATGTCTTCTTGCTTGCTAAATGTTTAGATAATGAATAAAAAAATCTTCATATTAGAGAGGAAATGCAGAGAAATTTCATACGATATTCTTGTAGGACGGGTGCTGGACTTAACATTGAAGACATTATATTAGGTTGTCAAAAAAGTCTTGCGGTCTTTTCGCTAGTTGGCGCTGAGAGCGCGTAGTTTCAGTTTTATTCGTCGCATCGGGTCATGCTATACCTTTTTGGAAAGCTCATTTCGCGCGCTAACACGTGCTTGATTGATTCTTTTCGTTTCTTTTAAGTCATTCGTGAGTTATAGCGTCGCAAACATGGAGCAAAATAAAGAGAAAATACGGCATGTTTTGCAGTACTACTACGATTGGGGCAAAAATGCATCTCAAGCCGCCAATATAATTTTTGCAGTATATGGACCCGATACAGTTTCCATTTCCACCGCACAACGATGGTTTCAACCGTTTTCGTTCGGGTGTAGAGGTGGTCGAAGATGCGCCACGTTTCGGAAGGTCTGTCGTCGAAAATTGCGATAAAGTCGCTGAAGAGACCAGCATAGTAGCAGCCGTAGCATCGGTCAAGAGCTGGGCATGAGTCATCAAACCGTTATAAAATAAAAAAAAAGAAAATAAATAAATAAAAAAATTTTTGACAACCTAATATGTAATATATAAAGAGTAATACATCAAGAGGTTCGCTACTTTTTTAAAGAATGAACACACAAACTTCAAATTTAATGGGGAATGTTTATTAACATTCGAAAGCAAATTCTTTCGCATTTATTTTTTTGAAGACTCTCTCTTGCAAATGTTGGCCGCGTCTTCGTCTCAGATGGTCCATTCGCTGAGTTCAATTTTCGATGCTTCGTTCGAGCATTTTGACTGATAACTGGCGAATGACATTTTAGATGTTCTGCTTCAAGGTCTGATTTGAAGCGCGATTGCCCGCACAAACTTTAGACTTTCCATATAATCACCGGTAAAACGCCAAACGGTGTGATATCACACATCTGGTGGTCAATTGAGCGACCAAAACGTGAAATTATCTGCTCACTGAAGTGTACTCTCAATAAATTCATTGATTGTTGCGAAGCCTGAAAAGTGATGCCATCTTGTTGAAACCAAATGTTGCCGAGATCGCGAACTTCAATTTCAGACAACAACTAGTCGGTTATTACGGTCGCTATTGGCTGTTGCGGCTTCACCGACATCATTTTTGACGAAGTATGGATCGATGATTTTTCCGAGCCCGAAGCCACACCAAACCGTTGTTTTTCTGGAGGAAATTTCAGTTCATTAATCTCTTCAGATTGTGCTTCGTCCCGAATGGGGATCATCGCTGAAAAAAAAAAAAAAAATTGACTTGAAAAAGTCGGATCTTCGTGGAACTTTTCAAAAGTCCATAAAGCGGAGCGAAGTCAATTGGGAAAGTCGAGCGGTTTCAGCTGTATGTGGTAAGCTTTCAATTTAAGATCACGTCATAAAATGCGCAAAGCTTTTCACACATCAGTCTGAGTTGCTGAGAATGGCGTCGAATCGATTCTCCACGGTCTTCATTACTTGCTGGACGTGGTCCATTCGTTCCAATATTATCCAATAATGAATGCTGGGTCTCAACAAATGATTTGTAAAAGTTGTTCAGGCGTAAGACTTTCCATAATGACAGCTTCACACGGCTCACGCGTGATCTGTCAGAAAAAGGCTATTGAAAAATTTTCCTTCCCCGGTTTAAAGCAATTGTGGCGTTTTTGACTTCCCTGTTGAATTTAAAATTTCAAATGCAGAAATTCTTTTTTATTTCTAATAACGCCATATTTTGTTAGAAAATATTTTGGAATATAAAGTATTAAAATGGTATGTCGATAAATATTTTCTATCGAGCCAGCGTAATTAGAATATGCGTTACGGCCTTTGTTTTGCTCTGAAACTGCATTCAATTTTAATTAATCAACTTCCAAAACTATCGGCAAAATTTTTCATAACTACCTATATTATTAGTTTCCTTTTTGAAAATTAAAAAAAAGGGTAAATTTGGCAGCAACGAAGCTTTAATACCATCTTCCGCGTATGCTCTGTATTCCGCCGAATCTACTTTTACAATTTTCTTGAGATAGGATCTTAAAGGTAGTTACCCTAAAAGATTATTAAGCTACCTTTAACTTAGAAGTATCCATCATCAACACTACATCGAAGTAACTTTGTGGAATGTCCTGTGTTGCTTGTGTTCCAAGACCTGTTGTGTTTGGCCTGAAACATTGAATTGTAGTCATTTAGTTTGAAGCTACCTTCCGCCCTTATCACACATCCTTCAGTGAATATATATGTAGATTTCCCCGTTGAAACTGGCGATCAGAGAACCAGTGAACCATTCTTCTCTAAGGGGAACGAAAACGTTATGATTACTTGCTTGCATTGCCAATATTGCGCGAGATCGTTAACATTGTGGAGTATACCATACCATGCCCTTGATGATTGGTAGTCTGACTTCAATGACCTAAAAGCCAGATTATTTTCCATATGATCTGTGCAACGGAGTGGTTCTCCTCTGTTGGTAGAAGACTTTACTTTCCAATTGAGAGAAATTTGATGGTGCATGGCTTGGCACTGCCTTTCTTTCCTGTTCCATCGTGTTACTTTTCGGTCTTAGAAATATCCTTGCAAATATAATATAATATATCCTGTTCGGGGTATAAAAACTCTGTGAACTCGGTGCAAATGCGAACCCATGCCACCTTTGATTGCATATCACGTGTTCGTGTATATGCATGGACATGCGTATTTGAGCTTCCTCTATCACTCCTTCCTTAGTTAACAGTTACAAACAATTTATGTTGCCACAATGCTACACATGATCCCGCCTCACGCCGCATTACAAAAATTGGAAAACAAATTGCAACTGCAGCAACCTCAGCCATGTGCTGCTTCGTTTTATTGTTGAAAAAGCAAAATTGTTGTCGAGTTTCTGCTGAATTGCCAACACTGTTTTGTTTTTGTTTTTTAATTTTTTTCCATGTATTTCTGTTAACACCTGTCTGTGCGCACAAAGCTATAGCTGGCCGATTATACTGGGAAGTCGAGCTTTGTGTAGCTGAAAACCAGCTGAGCATCTGCGCACCAAATGCATCGCTGCACAGCCCGCTGTAAGAGTCAAGGATTTGTGGTATCGCCTGCTAAACCGAATACCCCGCACGCATATATGGTACGCTTGGTTGAGTGTGGATATTTTGAAAGATTGTTGCATGTTAAATTGTTGTAAATGCAATCTGCAAAAGCATTGCTTGGCAAAAGCATCCGAGCGCAAATCAGAAGTGATGAGAGAATAAAAACCCGGTGTGAAGTGGATTGACGGTGTGGCAAAGGAGAGTGCGGCAAATCAGACACAGCGAGGTAGAGGCAGTGTTGGACGTTTTGTAATACTTGAAATGTAAATGCAACGTTTGTGGTGCATAGCTGCAGATACTGTTACATACAAGCTCATAGCCGGCATGTAACTGTATAAAGCTGTAGAAGAACACTTTCAACGTAATGTGTTATTTCAAGAAAATATTCCAAGAAAATAGAAATCCAATTAGTTACTTTTAGCTGTCTTCGATTCGCCAAGCGTTCGAGAGTTGTACAAACAATCTGACAGGTCTTATCGTGCAACCTTGCGCCAAAAAGTAAATTTTTTTTACTCTGTTTCATTGTGACCCGTATTCCAGGGAGGACGATCTACATTGACCAGGTCTAGACTGCTGTTTTCCAAATGCTTTTGAACCGGTCAGCATAGTTATAATGAAAAAGTATTGCCCTGAGTCTAGTTGCAAATTGCTCGCTTCAATATTATGAGTTTTGGTCGAAAGCGTTTAGAAACTCATCATGATACACGCCCCTCTTCTTCTTCTTCTTCTTTACTGGCGTAGATACAGGGTTATAGCCAAGTTAACAACAGCGCGGCAGTCGTTTCTTCCTTTCCTCTTCCTTTTCCTCTGCATACCCCGGAGCGTACTGCGTCGTATACTTTCAGAGCTGGATCGTTTTCATCCATTCGGACCACATGACCTAGCCACCGTAGCCGCTGTCTTTTAATTCCTTTAACTATGTCAATGTCGTCGTATATCTCATACAGCTCATCGTTCCATCGACTGCGATATTCGCGATATGAAAGAACCATAAATCATCCGCAAAACCTTTCTCTCGAAAGCTCGTAACGTTGACTCATCAGCTGTTGTCATCGTCATGCCTCTGCACCATATAGCAGGTAGGGGATAATGAGTCACTTAAAGAGTTTGGTTTTTGCTCGTCGAGAGAGCGCTATATTTCTCAGTCCAAAGCAAGAGTTAGTCTGCATTGGATTTCGCGGCTGACATTGGTGTTAGTATTAATACTGATTCCAAGATAGACGTAATTATCTCGGACTTCGGAGTTATGACAGTCAACAGTGCCATGGGAGCCTAGTCGAGAGTGCGACTACTGTCTGTTTTATGACAGGAGATATTTGGTTTTGCACTGGTTCATTATCAGACTCATTTGTAGAACGAAGTAATGTCAATATCATCGGCGTATGCTAGAAGTTCGAACTATTTTCTCCAAGAGTAGATTGAAGAAGCCGCACGAAAGGGAATCGCCTTGTCGTAATCCTCGTTTGGTATCGAACGTCTCGGAGAGATCTTAGCCGATTCTGCCTTAGCGTTTGGTATTGCTCAATGCCAGTTTACATTGCCGTATAAGTTTTGTGGGGATACCAAACTCAAACATTGTGGCTCCCTTTCTGCTTGGGATATATGTAAAAGAATTGTTTCTGGCCACTCCCAAGTAAATGGAAATCAGAGAACTTTCCTCACTTGAGTGAACTTCTACACATGACTCTATCTTCCAATCCTAATAAAAACAAAGCATTACTTTGGCATCATGGATTTCGGGGCTTGCCGTTGATTTCGCCGTATTTTAGCATTTCCGGCATGCAAAATGGTCTTTAAACGTATCTTCAAGAGATAGTTGTAGACCCAATTAGAAAAAGAGAACTTAGTAGTATTGACATTACCGGTTATAACAATGCAATGAGCTATCCGCTACTCTCACTCTCGTATCGAACTCAAGTCACTAACTTTGTTTTTTCTCTTCCTTGCCATTTTTTTGGCTACAGACTAACGAGCAGCTAAATGGCGAATCGAAGACAGCTTTTCAGCTTTTGTGTCGGAATGAGTTCGGAACACTAAAATCAAAGTTTCAGGTAAGAGCTTGCTAACAATTTTTTGGAAAGCCATGAAGAGGTCTGTCCAACCACATCTTTTGAAAGTCAGAATCATAAGAATTCGCGCGACAACTGCACTAAGCATCCGTACTTGTTATAAAACAAAAACTAACTATTCCGACGAGTTCTTGGTACTTAACTTTGATAAGCCGTAGAAACTCTTTTCAAATTCCTATTTAAGTTATGAGGATGCCAAGAAAATCAAATGAAAATGACAAAGCATTCTTATATAAGTGCTTATAACTAATTTTAGTTTTTTAAATCGTTTTTTTTTTTTGATATCGGCAAATGTTGCGAAGGAGCACACGTAGTGTTGTAATATCCCCGAGAAGTTTCCTTAGTTCCAAAGCAAATGCGAATCACAAAATTTCCATTGCCGCCTATGCACTACTGGCTGGTTTTACGGCGAATTCTCACTCGTTGATCGCTATTGAGCTGCAGAGGCTACTTGTGTGCTGCATGCACCATATGTGGTTATATGTAAGCTATGTAGAGCAGCACTTGGTGTTAATGCTGTTATTTCGTATATTATTTATTAGGGCCAGTTTGCAGTTGCAACATGTGCAAGTATGTCGTTTACGGCAAAAAGTGACATACAAGCATTGACAGTTCGAGTTGCAACTGGCAGACATTGTTAGCTGTCAATGGCATTGTTGCTACAATTCTAATTCAACCATAGATTGTAATGTTTTTGTGGCAAGTGGCAAACGGCAAGTGCAAGAGGTATGTATGTGTGTGGCAAGTGTGCAAAATATTGCAAGTGGCAGTTTGGAACATTTTAATTAAATTTAAGTGTCTCTGCTATTTCCTCTTAATGGATTTATATCGAAGAATCTGTGAACAAAGCCAACAGCCATGACGCGCCAAATAACAACTGTTTCAATTTTTGTAGGAGTTCAGCAACGACGGTCACAACAACAACATGCTGGTTTTCAATTATTTTCGAAAATGGCTGAAAACAAATATGCAACAAAATATTTTGAAACACCAGCGCTATGGCACGAATCACAGAGGGAGTAGAAGAAGGAGGAGGGGAAACTCTTATGCACAATGTGTGGCAATTTGGAGAATGTGCTGCAGCAGCACACTGCACGCCAGTAACCTGCACTGTCGCATTGCTCTCATTCTATTACGCAAAATCCCACAGTCAGCAACAACACAACGTACTCGCTGTGAAGTTTTGCTGCTTGCATTGATCGTTGTTGTAAACTCAAAAGTATCAGCAAACGCTGGCTGTGTTGCTGCTTATGTGGCATAATAATATATATATATATATATATTTTTTTTCTGCAGTGCAATAATGGTTGCTGCACTCTCTGCATATTTGTGGAAAGTTACCACACTTGCAGTTGTTGTTGCAGTAGCAACTGCTGTTTTTGTTGTCAATTTGGCATATTGAAAGCACCGCGTGCAGCGCACAGTATTTGCCACAAATCAGGCTCCTCAGCTTCCTTTCCCGTACGCGCGGTGTGGTTTCTCTTCACTTACGCCTTTGATGTTTGGCTCATTTGTATCACAGCCCCTCATGCTTGGCGTGCAGCGCTCTAAGGCTGCTTCGTCTTTCTCATTTTTGCTTGGTCATAGAATTTAATTTTATTAAAAGTCAAGTGCGCTGCACTTTGTGTGCTCGCCTTATTTACGATGCTAATTACGCTTCTAATGGGGTGCAAATCCGGTGCACGCTGCAGTTGTGAGCAACGCTCCTACTCCTCGCTCTTTTCACCCCAGATCTATCTGCGCTACTCTATGGGTATCGTGTTGGCAATTTTTCTTGTTGTTGGTTTGGGATGCCGTTTTCGGGTCATTTATTAGGGTTGCCACTGCAGCACTTTTGCCACAAAAGATATTAATTTTTATGCACAAAGCTGTGAAAACAAATGCGAAAGTAGTAAAACCAAATTGAATTTGAGTATCGGGAATTGATCCCCACAGATTGAGAGTGTCGCAAATGCACGAGTGCTTTTAGGTATTACATACGTATGTGTGTTAGCGAATTATTTCTGCTTAAGCCATTGCTAATTTGAATATTTTTCCATTTCTGCTTTTGTCAACATATTCGGTGATGAAGCAGAAGACATTAAAATCGCCTCTATTAGGAGGATAAATAAGACGCAAAAGTGGTCGGAGGTTTCCGATATTAAATTGGTGATTTTCTAAGAAGAGTATTTTCTGTTTGTAAGTGACAGAATGAGAAGTTTCATAGAAGAAATTGGTTTTGAACGATCACTTTGTATGGCAGCTATATGATATGGTTATCGGATCATGAAAATTTATTCAGATGTATTAGCTTTGTCTTAGAAACTCATCTGTACAAAATTTTGTGAATATATCTTGTCAAAAA
>NW_017537292.1:68426-81823 GCF_001853355.1 Bactrocera latifrons
AAAATTTTATGGAAGTATTTTGTCAAAAAAAAAAAAAAAAAAAAAAAAATTTCATACAAGAGCTTGAATTTGATCATTCAGGTTGTGTGGCAGCAATATGCTATAGTAATTCGATCTAGAATATTTTTTTCAGATTAATTTTGTGACGTTGTCTTACAAAATCATAGTTCCCAAATTTTATGAAAATATCTCGTCAAATAAAAAAGCTTTCCATACAAGAACTAAATTTTGATCATTCATTTTGTATGGCATACAAGAGCTTGAATTTGATCGTTCTGTTTGTATGGCAGCTATATGATATGGTTATCGGATCATGAAAATTTCTAGATATAGTAGCTTTATCTTAGAAACTCATCTGTACAAAATTTTATGGAAGTATTTTGTCAAAAAAAAAAACAAAAAAAAACAAAAAAAAAAATTTTCATACAAGAGCTTGAATTTGATCTGTTTTTATGACAGCTATATGATATAGTGATCCCATATCGAATATTTCCACAAATAAGTTGTTTCTTTGAGAGACAAATAATTGAGCAAAATTCCAGAGTGGTATCTCTGACACTGTAAACATTTTCTTACTGAATGCACATATTTTTGTACCTGGTTCTAGCCATTATCTCCTGGGTAACTCGGTGGCCAGCTTCACACATCTTCTTCAGGATATAAAAATTAGGAATTAAAGAGTTTTAAACGCGTACAAGTTGAACCCTGTTCTGGCTTACTTACAAACGATTTAGTTTTTGCCAAGCCTAGGTGGCTATTTGCGTTTGAAACCCACAACAATTACTCGTAATAGATCACCTTGTGGATTAACGAAATTAAATWAAATTTAAGAAACAATCACTAAGTAGATTTTCCAGTTTGCAATGATATGTTTTTTCAGTTGTTGAAAATTGTCTTTATTCCTGCGGGGCATGCAGCATACAGTTCTTTAACGTCCAATACATAAATAGCCTTGTATATGTGAACTGACAAACAAACAGTGCAGTTCATTAACACCACGTAAGCATTATTTCCGTTGGCTGTTGCATTTTATTTTTCCAAAATTCTAGTTTACATTTGTTGCAACACACATTTAGCCTAGAGTGGAAAATATGGGTTTTGTTGTTGCGAATATGTGGCGTCAGTGACTTATGTCTGCTTGGTGTTCGGTCGYTGCAAGAGTTTCAATTTTCTCGATAGTTGCTCCTCCAGTGCACACACACATACACACACACAGCTAAATATGCTTTAGGAAATTTATATAYGTTATATGTATAGTATATATGGAGACCATTTATGTGGAGTCGATACGGCAATGGTGAGCACTGTCACTTCCGCCGGATGGCCCCACTGCAACACCGGTGTGCACCGATTTGCGAGCAGCGCTGAGTCAGACACAGCGGTATACGAATTCAGCACCACAATTTATTTATTTATTTATATACCTGCCAAGTTAAAGTGGATATCGCCCATGTCGGCCAATAATCAATGTGCTTGCCGTTGTGGCGAACCCACGTACTGTGGTGCAAAACGAAATCTGGATATTGCACTTAATAAAATCCATTCAGGCCTTTCTCATAGTGCAACATGAAATACGTGCAACATATTTTGGCTGATACAACGGTTTTTTTTAATTTGAACATTTCTAAAATGTTTTCAGAAAACTGTTGCATGAACAGCACTCAAGCGAAAACCAATTATTTTCAAGTGCAGTCCACATTTATCAATTATACCTTGTTGCTTAAACTGAAAAAAAAAAGAAAAAGAAATTAGTACTCTAATTTAACATGCGTACTGAAATTGGTATTGATCTTTTGCTAACAATATATTGGAAGAACGACATACCTAAACCTTTAGGCAGCTGATTCTGAAACCACTGGCAATAAATCCTCTCTTTATTATGTGTCATATGAGCCAACTCGTGCTTCTAATGAAAAAAACCCTCGACAGACAGTCGCGATTCTTTTCCGAAAACAAGTTTGTGATTCGTTTAGAAGATGCTTTAGAGTCTCTAGTCGAGTGCACCTCCTTCAGAGTTAACACAAAAGTCCTAAAACCCATTGCAGGTTTATCGTAAAATAAGATGTTTGATCTACTAATTGATTGATGCATTATTTCGATATCTTTGATGATACCCTAAGAGACTTTAGTGATTTCATAGCAGTTGGACTATCTGTGAGCACACTCTTTGTTAGGATAAAAAGACTTTCCTTAGTTGCTGTGATCTCCGCTAGGAAGACACTACAGTGGTGTGGTGGACGAATCTAGTATCAAAGTTTGCTGGAAAGACACTAACTTAAACTCGATTTTTTAGTCTCGACTCATCCGATTGTCGCTGTGTCCTTCTGCACTTTACCACGTTGCCAGTTTTCTCTTGAAGGGAAGACAATATTGTGGACCGAATTTTAAATCAATTCTAAAGGATTTCGAAAATCCGGCGCTTAAGATAGGCTTAGGACCGGGAACTTACTATGTTCTTATCACAGACAACTAATAAGGAGGATTAACTGAGTCTAACAGCTGACTTCACTTCCAGCTATTTACAGAGCAAGCTTGTTGGCAGTAAAAGTAGAATAACGTTTAGTGCCTGACTTGTTTCAAGGATTTCTCTGATACATAAACTAGCTGTTCCTTGTACTATATGCTTTCCGTATCCCTCACTGCGTAATACAATTCCAAAAATATGTTATAATCGATCTTACTATACACTGCTGTTTTAGAGCCAATGAGTGTAAAATCTTTATGCTAACGTCTAAATTTGGTTTCCATGAAAGTTTCCTGAATAAACTTTTTCCAACTAATTTTTCTGAATAACTCTCTTCTGCTCCAGAAGTGCCTACAAATTTAACCCAAGCTGATCAATTCATATTTAATATTTTAAAATTTCTTCTTGTTATGTTCATATGAAATTTTTTCTCCCTATGTCAATTACTATTTTTTGGCAGCGTGAATCTCTTCCAAAAACCGACGTCGAGTAGTGGTCGCAAGAAAAGCTTGACATCGTCGCTGGGGACTCTGCATTCATTCAACGCATAATCATTGGTGATGAGAGAGGTGTTCAAGAATATGTCGTCGAAAGTGTCCAACGATCTAGTGAATGACGCTTGAAAAATGAGCCGAATACGCTGAAGGCATTGAAGAATATTCCAGACGAGACTTATAAAAAGTGTAGGGAAAATTGTTGGCATATTTGTATTTATTTAGGATTTATTTAGGAGTTCATTTTGGAGACGATATTTGAAATATATAATAAGAAGCGTGAAATCGTAGATTTTCAGCGTGGGATTTCAGTTCGATTAGATTCAGATGCTGTCAATTTTCAATATACTACTTATTTTATGTTTTCTTATAATATTGCTGAAGTAGTTCTTCAGTTAAAAGTCATCGACGAAGTTCACAGGATGCTAAGCTAGGGGAGACTTTTAGAAATAAGCCATGTTATTTTGCAATTTATCAGTAGAAATCCAAGTTCAAAGAAAATTTCCAATGCTGATCTCCCTCCATTGAAGTTTTGTAACTCATATGCTTGCAATTTTAGAAACTTGAGAGATTTTTTAGCTTAAAATGTAAAAACCTTCCGGTCTCGCGCCACATAAAACCGAAAATTCCAACACTCACCTGAACTTACCAGTTTCCGTACATCATGCAACTGACTGACTTCGGTATTCGGTTTAATGCACTTCGCGCATTAAGCTGACATTTGGTGCTGATAAAATATGAGCGAAAATCCCCTAAAATAAGCGCTGAAACACCCACAACCGCAAAATAAACGTCGTAATACAACTTGATGTTGATGTATAGTATATAATATGTATAAACAGGCTTCATGTTATCCTTTATTATGCTGAGCGTCATGATATCCTTTTACTTAGACTTACATTATTCATGCTTATCAAGTTTATCGAACCCATCAACAGCGTCCGGGCACCGACAAAGTCAAGCCCAGTGGTAGACATGTATATATGTATGAATATACATAGCTATACATATATGCTATATATATTAAAATGTATGTCGTATTTTGGCAATGTTGGCTGTGTGAATGAGTAGCTGGCTGACCGAGCGCTTAACTCTATGGCTAGACGAAAGTCTAGATAAAGCGATAAACATTTTTTGCAGCACTTTGCTATGAAATATATTTATGTACTTTTTGGTGCAAATATTTGTTGCATCGCTGTATTGTTTGGCTGACAGAAAATCAGCGAATGCTGAAGTACCGAGAAAAGCAGGGACGTACTCACAAAAATTATTATTAATGGCCAAGACATGGTAATAGCGTCGGTGAGAATAATGAACTGCTGCAGACGAGAGAAAAATTATTTGAGCGATAATGTCATGGGCATAGAGACAAGAGGTTGTGAATCGTTTTGGCACCCATCAAATACCCGATAAATAACCCGAATTGTAAAACAAAAAACAGCTTGTGTTGACTGAGCGGCGCTGACTTGCTGACTTGCTGCAGTGCGGATTTTGCAAAGTTGCAAAAGATGAACGAACAAAATTCATATAGCTGAATTTCAAATTTTATTAGCGTTGAGGATGTGCTTGTATATTTTTATCTATGCTATAAGCACTTACTTTTTCCATTAAGCAAAAGTAATTAATTTAATATGACGAAATTCGCCGCAACTGGTGAATATTATTTTTGGTAAAAGTCATTATATGGAAATATTATTTCTGTGAAATGCATGGAAGGCTGCGACTTAAGGGGATTAATTATATTACGGATACAGAGCCGTTGCCGTTACCGCATGCCATAGTTTTCTAATTATCTTCAAAAACCTATACACCTATCTCTCTCTTAGAGTTCCGTTAGCTCGCTTTTTATTTTACTATAAACTAACAGCGTGTAGGTGCTCTTGAAATGACTAACTAAAGGCAAGCTATTGAAATGCATCGCCTTTGCGGCTTACCTTCCACAAATGTTATGGTTTCATTGCTGTCGCACTTTACTACTCCCCCCGCCCTCCAGTTGTGTGATGGCATGTATGCTGGTGGCTGTGAGCCATGATCGATGCCATTCAATTACGCATTCACATTTGCAAGACAAATGACATCAATCAGGAAGTCACTCAAATGTCAAGCTAGACGATAAATTTCTTGGCAACAAATGCGCTCACACATACGAAAGAGGAGTGATGCGCTTACAATTAATGGTTGCAAAAGCGTACACGCAAATAATACAAATAACCGAGCTAAGGTATGTGCGGACATGCCATATATAACAATTTATAAAGGGTGTTTTTTTTTTTTTGGTACGAAAATAGTTTTAAAGTACTTGTAGTAAAACCTTAACTAAGAACTTGGATGAGGGAAAAAAATTGAAAATTGGATTTTTGGGAGACATTTTTACAAAAAAATGAACATTTTGCGACATTTTTTTTTAAATAGTTGTAATGGATCCTTCGTACATGTCTTTAAGAATTGTATCTCAAAGATCTGTGCAAAATTTCATGAAGATCGGTTAAGTAGCTCTCGAGAAATCTTGCCAACCGACTTCAAAAACACAATTTCAAGAAAGACGCGTTTAAAGACGGCGCACTTAGTCTTGCTAGTCTCGAGCGCACAAGTTCTCAAAGCCGTACCTACGAAACTATTACTCAGATCAACTTGAAAATTTATGATAATATTCTAGAGGCTTTGTAGAAGTTAATAAGACAATAAAGAAAATTACATGTTTTCAAACACCTAAACACAAGTAAGGGGTTACGTTGGAAGCAGTAACAACGTTGGGTTAAGAGACGGAACAACATTTAAATATTGTTGAGTGTAATTGCACTCAAAACTTCGCACATATCAGTGTTGAGCGATATTTGTGCCATAACGACTAGGAAATGAAGCGAATGTGCGGTATTTGGAACGATGAGGTTAGATTAGGTTCGATCCAGAAATGGATGCCCATCGGATAGCTGAGAACGCCGTTCCATTGTGATATCAAAGCACTGCTAAGTAGTAGTCGAAAAGTTGTGCAAAAATCGACAAACCGTTTGAGTCTGTCACAAATTTGTTAAGGCGGATTAAATCAATTCGAGTTATTTCACCAGGTTCGTTGATAATATGACTGCCGAGCTGCTTCAATCTAATTGTTACAGAGGCAGCACAAGGGAGAAGAGAGTGCGTGAATATTTTCTCTCACCTTCCTCGATGCAAATTTGTTGGTTAGCGTATCGCAAAAGCTTTACAACTTTACCGAAAGAACGGCTATTGCGCAACGACTAGTAAGAACTTTTACAATTGTGGCAAGATGAATCTGCATTATTATTTGTTTAGAAGGAAAAAGTACAACGCAGATTCAAATTGGTTTAGAGCCTATGAAATCGACACAAGGTTGCTTTTCTTGCGACTAGTTCCAGCAATGCTGCTAGAACCAGCAAGCAGCCATGAGACTCTCTAGATTTTATTAAATCCAGAAGAACTTATGAACTGGTGTCATTTATATGTTACATTTTTTAATTTAAAAAAGAAGACTGTATTCTTTACGCCAATTAGAGATTTCAAGCGTGAAGTTAGCTCCTTTTCCATCTGGTCTTTCCAACGGAGTGAAGGTCTTCCTTTCTACTTGTTTTTAACTGAAGTCCCAAGCTACATTAACTATTGATTAGTGAGCGCTTCGGGCAAATGTTTCGCAACTTTTTTCAAATGTTCTCAACGGCAACATAAATCGCTGAACGGTTTGGCAAGCTTTGCCAACTCTTTATTGGAAACAATTTCTGTTATCAAGTCATATAAAAAGTGGCTTGTAAATTGTCTAAATAAGTCTTATACGTCGATACAATGACGTCCACCACTGACTGAGTTGGACAGCAATATTCAGTTTTCGAATAGATAATGCCGAGAGTTTTGAGAAAAAATGGTTCAAACATTGCCAGGCGAATATATGTATATATCAAATTTCTTAAATATAAAATGGCATACAATTTGTTAAATTAATATTTTTCAATCAAAATATTTGCGGTTTAATTTAATTTTATTAAAAGCTTCATATCTCTAAAAATATACCTTTCTCTGATACAAAACCGCCAGCATAGTTAGATAGAGCATATTATTTATTATTGGTATACATATATATACATTTCCATAGATGCGCATGTATGTGTGCTTTTGCAAATGTGCGTGCAAGAATGTCGGCTTTATGTGCGTCGTCCATCGCCTTCACATTGCCTTCACTATCATCAACTTTGTATCATTCTGCATTCTTTTCACTTCGTGTGTACGCCATGTGTTGTGCAGTGCTTTTATTTGTGTTTATATATTCTGGAATGTATTGCTCGACACTAAAATATTAATGAATATAAAGGATGCGCTAACACCACTCGGCCATAGTTCATCAAACCCTTTCATCACGCATACTTTTATTTCTCTTTATGATCCATCAGATATGATGAAGGTGCTCATGTGTGCGTGTGTTGGTACAAATGAAATATTGCCCTTGCTAGAGATAGGAATTGGGTTAAGACGAGTGGCTGTTGCATGAGTAAACTTAAAATGCTGCAATGCAATTTCAATCTTTACTGACTTACTGACTTACCGACTCATATAAAGGGCGGTTAAAGAATTCAAAGTTAATACCTAAAGTAATTCGCACACATTTCTACTACCAAAATAATGTGTTGTTGACGTGGCTTTAGACCACTCTGTGATATAAAGATATAAATTTTCAATATTATAAAAAAATATTTGAATCCTACGCAAGCGAATAGAACACGCTATATCAGAAAGTGGAAGCAAACTGACTGCAATTGCGGCGCAATCTTGTAGCAACATGTTCTCCAAAACCGACGAATATGCGTATGCTTCTCTCTTTCGAGGAGATATTGTTTTTACCTGGCCGAATACTACTTTAGAAGTCTCTTGGTTTAGAGCTTTCACACCAGGTTTCTAATATCCGGAACTATAATTATAATTTACTAAAATCGTTAAATAATTTAAATTTATTACAAAAAATGTACAAGACGATGATGATGCCTCAAAAATAAGATGACTCAATAATAAAATAATAAAATTAAGCTTTTACTGCATTAGTCTCTGGATTCACTTGAAGTTAGCTACGTAATTTCTTATCGATATTGCTCATATAGGCAAATGTGAAAGGTTAAAGTTTAATAGATACATTGTCCATTAGAACTCTACGCTTATTAAGCTCGTCAGTTCAATTATTTTTACTACTGCGTTGAAAAGGAAAGGTGAAATTGTTTTGCAAAATGTTTACTTATACTTCCAAAGAAATTTCATCTTCTTCAAAGTAATCTCTATCCGCAGCTCTTTTTCCAATATAGCCCTCAAAACCTTTTTTGAATCCCTTTTTATCTCCACAATAATGTGAAAATGTCATCCCCGCATTAGCGTTTTGAATTTGTTGAATAGCCAGGAAACGATATGAGTGGAGTTTTTGGCAAAGAAGTCGTAAAGAACAAATATAGTATCACATGATGCATTTGGTTGGCTAATTGAGATAATCCTCCTCCTAAAGCCACCACGTCAACGCACCACGACACAATGGTACAGCACTGTCACACTTAAATACACCACACCAACAGAACCCACACACATGAACACCACATATTCGTACCACACCAATAGAAAAGAAATGATTTGAGCCGAAGTAAATGATTTTCCAACACTATCTATGAGAACTCTAATTCTTAATCGACGATTTTCAAGCACCAGATATTTGACTTTTTGGACATGGCCCTCATCGACAGAGGCTGATAGTCTTCCAGAGCGCGTTTCATCTTTAATGTGATCTCGGCCCGCTTTGGATTCCTTCTCCAATTATAAACGTGTTTTTGTGTCAAAGTTTGAACACCAAAGCCCTAACAATGAATTAGGCTAATTTTTGATACCTTGTTCTACTGTGAACCGTATTCCAGTGATGCGTTTCTGCTTTGACTGAAACACATGCTACTTAGAAAGGGCAAAGTAGGGATGAGGCATAACTTTGAAGTTGCTGTTTTCTAAATAATTTTTAAATGATCTTACAACGTATATCCGAGCGTTGTCATGATGAAAAAGTATTTC
This sequence comes from Bactrocera latifrons, assembly GCF_001853355.1. Taxonomy (NCBI): domain Eukaryota; kingdom Metazoa; phylum Arthropoda; class Insecta; order Diptera; family Tephritidae; genus Bactrocera; species Bactrocera latifrons. The sequence goes on from NW_017537292.1 coordinate 77,424, forward strand.
CTCGTGTCTGCTTGTAAATCCCGGTCTTTTTTTTTGTCAATCACTTGATTCCGTTTGTTGGTCATTAATGGTTTCACTCGATGCTTGAGGCTCATAATACAGAACGCCTTTCTGATACTATAAAATACAGAGCGCACAGTACTTGACATAATGGATATTCAGCTTTATTAATTTTTTATCAGCAGTCACAAACCGAAGTTTGGACCGAAGAAAATCGAAAGTACGATTGATTTAAAAATCATTAAATTTTTTCCAAAATTTTTTTCTATGAAAGCGTGCTTTCTGATTACAAGGATACGATGAAACGTATTATTCTTGGCGATGAGTCTTAGATCTATGTTCACGACCCAGAAATAGACAAGCAATCGGTCGAATATTGTGGCTAAGTTGAACCGAAGCCGAAGCCGAAAACACCACTTCAAAGCAGGTCAAAAATCATGGTCATATTGATCGTTTTTTATGGTTATCGAGGTGTGTTGCACTCTGAATTCCTTTTGATCGGCCAAACTGTCAACGAGGAGTATTATTAGATTATTATTATTAGGAAAGAGACCGGAATTATGTGCCGACAACTTTTGGTTCTTGTACCACGATAATGCGCCATCGCGAAATTTCCAAACAATATCGTGGCGTGTTTCAAATTCGCGCGATTTAGCTCTGGGGAAACCGTTTTGAGTCAATTGAAGATATTAAACGTGAATCGCTACGCACTGTTTCGAGGATTGAAAACGAAAATTATTGTTTGAACACATCTGGCACATAGTACATATGTATATCGATTCCGTGGCAAATAACTCAAAAGTCCTGTGAATATTTTGCAGCACTGGCGACGCAAACAATGTGGTTTTCCACGTATTCAACAGCGCAACGGAGCAATTAAATATGTGCATACATTTTGATTAATTAAATGGGAAACGCAAAGCACAAACACGAGCGCAAGCGTAGCACAAAGGCTGCTCAACTCGCAACTTCAGCAAAAATGTGAGTGGCGTCATTGGCGCTCATCACTTGCTAACGTTTTAATTAAACTGAACGGCGTAAATGAATCGCAATCAAAATTGCTGGCCTAACACATGAGAATAAACAAATATATATGTATAACTAATGGTGTGCGTATGTGTGTGTGCAGCCATTTTAAACGTTTTTCTGTATGAAATAAATAAAATAAATAAACGTGCGCAGCGACGTCGGTGGCCGGCTGCCTAATGGCATTTGTGTTATTTCCGCTTGGCTGATATGCGCTGGCGCTGATAAATATACACAAAGTGCCGAAATGTGATAAAAATGAAAGCGGAATTGCCAAAGCAAAACAAATGAAAACGAAAATACAATAAGAAAAAAAGAAAAAAGAAGCGAAAAATGCGCGTTATATAAAATTGCAGTGGCAGCGAAAAAGGTCCTTAAATTGCATTAAATGCGCTTTCGAAAGATGAGCAAAAATTGCGGAAATGTATTTTTTATACGAAAAGCGATAAAACACAAAAAAAAAAAAAAAAAAAAAAAAAAAAAAAAAAAAAAAAAAAAAAAAAAAAAAAAAAAAAAAANAAAAAAAAAAAAAAAAAAAAAAAAAAAAAAAAAAAAAAAAAAAAAAAAAAAAAAAAAAAAAAAAAAAAAAAAAAAAAAAAAAAAAAAAAAACAGTGTATAAAATGAAGATAAAATGGCAAAAGCATGGCGCTTGAAAAAATTGAATTCACACATGAATGCGCTCCAAAGAATAGCTTTGCTATACAAGCGAAAGCAAAATAAATGGGAATACACCAAAACATAGATTGGGAGCAGAGTGAAACAATTTCACTGCTACTTTTTCCATGCCAATGCCAAACAAAGTTCTTTTGTCATAAACGCAAACAAACAGCGAAACAAATCATTTTGCAAATACCGAGTAATGCAACTGCAAACTGACGAGTGCGCAATTACTAGGCGCTTGCCTACGAAAGAATGCCACCAACATAGAAAATACAATACAATAAACTAAATAAAACAGAATAAAAAAGAGACTTACAACAAACTCGAACAAATTCAACATTCCGGCAATTCGGAAAATCACAAATTCAACAACGTCACGTACACGCTCCATATAACCAATTCATAAATTGCTATGGCGCACTAATAATTTTCTAAATGCAGCTTTGTTAAAATGCATAAAAGAGTAGCTAGCAATTTGGCGCTTTTACTGGCCCGTTACTGTAGCGGACGTGCCATCCGCAGGGGCGCGCGCGCGTGTGTCGCGTTGGCTGTGAGCCGGAGCTGGCGGTGTACGTGCCGCTGCTGGAGTGGTTAACGCGCATGCATAGCTTAACGGGCAAACAAAGGACGACTTGGGGGAATAAGTAGCGGCACACATACACACACACATGTGTGCACACAAGTGTGGTGCGCGATGGCTTTAAGTGCGCGCGTGTCCGTAATTGTGACTGAGTTTGTGACTCAAATATGTCAGCACAGCAGGCACCAACTAATCACTCAAGGCTAAATTCCTGTACTTATAGTGTTTTAAATGCTTGGCTTCTGCTACCAACTGCCGCCTCGTCGCTCGGTAGTGTAGCATTAATGCACGTGCGACATTCAACATGCAATTCGTGGACATTGATGGCACGTTAAATGTGTGAAAAAGGCTTTACGACTTCGAATAGGTGAAATTACTACATATAAATCACTTTCCGAGCATTTAAAACCAAGCGCAGCATTGAAAATATTACACACACACACACACACACACACAACACTCACGCTTCACAATAATTAACTACTGTCTGCCGCATTACGCTACGCGATGCATGGTCGTCGTAATGCGCCGTTGCTTGATGCAAGCTGCCATTGCCAAGCATTGCTGTCGTCTGAGCTGTGCTTTGTCACTGTTGTTGTTGCCATTTTCCAGCGTAGTTTGTGTCACGGAAATGGCAGCGGATGTCTGCAGTTATTGCTTTTGTTGCTGCCACGCACTCGCCTATAGTTGCCGGCAATGAATGCAACAGGATTCAAAATCGGCCGGCAGCATGCACCAGGCAGCATTCCGGCCGGCCGCTCGCACAATAGCCGGGCACAATGCAATCAATTTTACACTGTGAATGCCATTCACCATTGATGGTGCTGTTTTACCAAGAACAACACATTGAGTTGAGTGTGCTAAAGTGTGGACAAAAGGGCACGTGGTGTGGATGTCTGGCTGCAATAAAACCTCATCTGTCACAGTCAGACCGTTGCACAAAGGCTAACCGGCGCCACCGCTCGACCTATTATTAGCACTAAGGCATGGAAATTGCATTGTAGGTTTGCAGTGCATTCAGTAGTTGAAGCCACATGCTATTTATTCGAAAACGACAAAGCAGCGTCATGGCAGTTTATGCTGTGATGGAGCTAGTAATATCAAATTGAAGTAGTACTGCGTAGTAGTACTGCGTACTAGGTATTTTGTTAGTTAGTTTTCAAGTTAAGTTAGGTTGGGTTAGTCTGATGGGCCAATAAGACACGTAGCTAACAGCTTTGGTCTTCTTTTAATTTTGGTCATCCTTGTCGCGAATTTCAACAAACTCTGTGACTTAACTAGTGATACCTTTTCCGGTGTCTCATCCGTGAGGCGCCCGAATTGTTGAAGAGTAGCCTAGCCGGTGCAGTATAAGTGCAGACGAGATCCTCCTTTGTTGCCCTAGTATCTTGCTCTTGACATTTTCTGCAGTCTTCTCGATATGTCAGTCTTATTATGCAGGCGTTTGCCGTCAACAGACTGTGACCAGTGCGTCTTCAAAGCTTTCGTTAGTTTTGAAAGACTGTTCGATAATGAAGACACGTTCTTCTATCTTGTAACATTCCATTTTCACCAAGCTTAAATTATCAGCTGTCGATTTTTTCTGGGTTGTCAACACTTTACTGCATAAATGGGGGCAAATTCAAAAGCTTCCATAAATTTTGGAATACCCTGTATTTAATTACGGTTGTTTTATATGAGTTTTTGGCACATTATGTATTTAATTCCGATTTTCATTAATTTTGGCAAACGCTGTATTTCATTTCGATCTTTCGTTAGTTTTGGGACATCCTTAAGGAGTGGTCATCCTCATTTTGTTCTAACTAAATCCGCCATAAAAACGGTTCGCGAACAGATTTGAAAAAATTTCCTTGGAAAAGAGAAAATTATGTAAGGGAAATTATGGAATATATCGGTCGGATGTGTCGATATATTAAATCAATGATAATACTTATCTGCACATAAGAGCCCATCGTCGTTCAACTGGTCATCTTCTGACAAATTTTATTCAATTGTTGCAAGCGACTTCGTGACACATCGTCAACGGAGAGTTTCTCATCAAAGTGCCCTTCTTAAAGACGATTTTTTCATTAGGAAATTTATTATTAAGAGACTTTTAATAAGAAAAATGACAAAATGAATGCAGCAAAAAAA
>NW_017537292.1:81853-89978 GCF_001853355.1 Bactrocera latifrons
ATATAAATACATAAGATGTTATTCTCTGAACTTGTGATGAAAATACAGCTGCTGTAATAGTTTGATGAAGAGTCATCTGTAAAAAAGGGGTTGAAACAGCGACAAAAGTGTACCAGGATGTTTTATAAGGCGTGGTAAAGTAAACAACATTATGATCGATGGAGAACATCAGCTGCTTCAACAAGATCGTTGGTTGGTAAGGCCGCCAGTATGCCGGTGCAAGTCTTATGAATGACCTCTACGACAGTATAACGCTTTGCTTTCATGGGTATTTTCCCGAAAAGGAAGAAGTCGCATGGTGCCATATCAGGTGAATACGGGGCGTGGTTAATGGTTAAAATGGAATTTTTTTTGTTTTTAATGATGTCCGTCGGATGTTGAATTCTGAGCAATTTTTGGTTATCAGTGAATTTGTGCGGAACAAACCGTGCACACACCTTTCGTAAGCCCAAATATTCGGTCAAAATGCGATAAATCGATGTTTTGGAGATGTTCAATTCCATTTCCAAGAATTTCAATGATGATTTCGGCTGATTTTTGATAAATTCACTCACAGTTTCGATGGAATTTCCGGTGATCACGGATTTTGATTGGCCCACGTGTTAATCGCCATTTATGTCCTGACGATCACTTTGAAAACGTTGAAACCACTCGTACACTCTTCTACGGGACAGTCAATCATCGCCATAAACTTGTTTCATCAATTGAAATGTTTTGGTAAAAGCTATACCAATTTTAGAACAAAATTTAATGTTGGCTCTCTGTTCGAAAATCATTTTCGCACTGATAACACAAACATAATGACGCTTAGAACGCAATAACTTCACTTCGAAACCATGAAATGTCATGAAATCTCACTAAACAATCGATAAAGCCAGCAGATTCTAACGCACCAGTCGACATATAGATGGCGCCACCAGAAGCGCTAGATGCCTCTCCAAACTTTACTTTGGAACGTACCTTGTATTCCTGGTTTCAAATCTGCAGCTGATTGGCTGTGTATAAGTCTATAAGTTCAGTTTTTAAGCCACTAGACTACAGTTTGTCCTTAGGGTTTGAGAACATGGCTCATCGATTAGCCGAGAGAAATTTAAACAGTCTTGAAAGATCTCTGGCTCATACAGCAGCAGTACTAATAATAGTAATGTAATTTACTTTTATAATGGGCTGAATTTGTAACGGAACTTACGGCAGGTTTTAGTCAATTTTGTGCACAATATTGAGTGTGGAGAGATATCCATGCCCACAGCTGTGAAATTAAAATCCACAGGGCTTGGCTTACGTCGACTGGTTATCATTTCAAACTGATTGTATTTGCCGTAGGTCGATCGAATACATTCTTTCATAAAGACCTTTTCGCCCACAGGCATTTACCTATTTAAGCTCATGCATAGTATCTACAACAACAAACCAATCATTTGCATTACGATATTGGATGCGTAGAACATATTGAATGGAAATAAACTATTTATGGCTCAGTGAAATCCAATGAATGAGCTGAAAAGTTATTGCTTATTTTACATTTAGTAATGCTTCACAATTTCCATTTTGAAATTTCAAATTTAGGCGAAATTGACCAAACTACGCGACGAATCAGCTTAGAAAAAAACCTGCCATCGAAGGCGCGTGAACTTTTTCAGCCCGAAGACGCAGTTTTATGTCTCTGTATGGATAGCGACCACGACCGTCTACTGTCCTTCAACTAAATACTTTTAATTAAACTAATACATTGCTAAAGTATAGTTTCCGCTTACCTTTTGATTTTAACCACGGTCCCAAAAGCAAAATATCATTGCCACCTGAAGCAAAAACTCTAATAATCAGAGCTTTTGCCTGGTTTCCCATTTATTTTCTTTTTCCATTGGTGCATATTTACTTGCTTAGCTTTTTCTGTGTTATATAACAGATATTTTGTTTTGAAAAACCGATATTCTGCGAACTGGTGCGTCGCGCTTTTTATTTATCTACCTAACCGTTGGATACACACACATATGCGTATGTGTACATATGCAGCGGCGCTTGTATTAGTTTGCATAGTTAAATTCGCGTTTTTGCAAATATTTCACATATTCGCATTGAGTCTCATATTATGCACGCACACACATACATATGTATAGAAAGATAGAAGCTGGATAAACACCGTTAAGCCACTAGAGCCCGAAGTGCTTTAAAATAGCAAATAAAACTTTTGTCAATGTCAGTGCGCAGCATTTTGGCTACACAGTCTGTTTATATTATGTATATAAGTATATAGGGTATTTTTTAAGAGTTCATACTTCTCTTGAACTGAGGCTGCAATCAATCTCATCAACTACGGCTAGTTACGAACCACGCTGATATTAAAAGTCTATAAGCTAACAGGTTGCAGCAAAACGGTTTCACAAACCGAAAAGTTAAAAAAAAAAAGGTGAAATTAAATTTTTATAAATCTCAAACTACACCCTATATAAAGTTATTTGAAGTGTAAAATGCACTAGTGTATTTGGCCGCGCTTAAAATAACAAATGCCCTGGAGCTTGCATACAAATCAGCAAAGCAAATATTGGCCGTTTCTGTCGGCAGTCGCTGGCGCTGTGGCCAAAATGTAACTCGACAAGCAGTTTTTGCAAAACGCATTTACATTGAAATTAGTGTTGCCAGCAATCTGTGGATGATTTGAATTAGTGTATGGAGTTTCCATTAATTTTATACGCATTGTAAAATGAAGCACTGCATATGTGTGGGAGTTGGTTGTGCTGCAACTTTATTGTAACATATGTTACCGGATGGTGATGAGGTTCGGTGGTTAGTGGATGCCTTTCTCTTTCTGTGCTGCCACCGGCGGGAACTGTATTGAATACCTTCTGACTGGAGTGTTGTCTTCTATCCGAAAAACATGATCTAGTCAGGGCAGCCGCTGTCTCTTGATTCGCTGAAAAAGCACAGCGTTCCATCGGTTGCGATACTCGCCATTTCCAATGTCCAAAGAGCATAAATCTTTCGCAAGACCTTTCTTTCGAACACTAATAAGACCGACTCATCAGATGATATCCTTGTCCATGTCTCCGCACCATATAGCAGGACGGCAATGATGAAGGACTAGTAGAGTATGGTGTTAGTTCGTTGAGAGGACTTTACGTTTTTAATTCCAGTTGGCAAGAGTAATTCTGCGTTGCCTTTCAAAGATGATATTGTTGTTGGCGTTAATGCTGATTTCAAGATAGAAACTATCTCCGATTTAGAAGTTATGACTTTCAACAATGTCGTGGGAGTGCAGTTGCGATTGCGACGACTGTTTATTTGATGATAGAGGATATTTCGTCTTGCCCCCGTTCACTACCAGACTAATTTGCTTCACTTTTTTGTACAACCTGGCGCTGTTTTTGAGCCCAATGATATCGATGGCATCGGCGTACGCCAGCAGTTGTAAAATTTTATAGAAGATTATACATTCTCTCTTTAGCTCAGCAGCTCGTATACTCTTCTACAGCAATAGATTCAAGGAGTCACGGGATAGGGGGTATCCTTGTCGAAGCCTCGCTTCGTAGCGATTGGCTCGAGATGTTCTTCCTGATCCTGACTGATCTTCTGGTATTGTTTAACGTCAATTGTTGATTTTCCAGGTCTAAAGCCACACTGGTAAGGTCAAAGCAGTTTGATAATGGTGGGTTAAGAATATGCGATGTTAAGGATGTCAGCTCATTATAGGCATATACGTTTATTCCACCGAATTCGCCATCTCTAGATGTTACACTTTCACAGCCATTCAGCAGGCTGGAAAAGGGTTCCCTCTATAACTTCTGTATGTTCTGAACATCAGCCACTAGATCGTCAGTTTGAGGCCTGCAAGAGTATGCTCCGGTCTTGAAACCTTCCGTTAGTCGTCGCATTTTTTCACAAAATTTTCGGTCATTAACCTGTCGGGTAATGCTCTCAAGCTCTGTATACTCAGGCATTGCGGTCTCTTTCTTTTTTCTGTCTCTATATGCTTCTCCCTTGCCTCTTGCACTCTTGAACTCTTGGTATCTATCCCATCCCGTACGTGTTGTGRTCGATTGTAACGTTGCGAGGTAGCCAGTCTTTTTTCTCTTCACTGCGATAAGCGCTCAGAGTTGGCAATCAGCAAAGACGCTTAATGATCTTATAGTAGATTTTGTGTAGTATACATTTCAATTCTTAAACTTCTATTGTTATATATAAATATACGGATTTTTTATATGTTATAATATATAACTGGTACAATAACAAATAATGGTAATTATGGCAGAGCGGAATTAATTGGCAAAGTATTTCTCCCTTGATTTTCTCAAGAGATATCAAATAAGACAGGAAAAGTCGAGGTTAAACACCATTTGCATAATATAATTAAAATTTAGTTTTAGTATTTGTGTGCGGCTAATATTATTGTTCTTGTTTTCATTCAACCACGTTACCACTCTCAGGCGGCTTTGTGCGTTGCGACAATTCGTTGGCTTCTCGTTACGATATTTCCGCAGTAATGGCCGCTGGCTTATGCATTCAGATTCTTGGAATGATAATACAGTCACGATATTGTTTATTTGTAACCAGAAAAATATGCAGCTGCAGGTTGTGGGAATAAAGGTGACACAGTTGTGCTGCGTAAAACACAAAAACAAATAAAGGAAGCTAGCTAACGGTAAAAATAAGGGTATAATAACAGCCGAAGACTATTTGCGTTGACAGTTTAAGCTCAACTCAGTTACTATGATCTACTTTAATGTTCACCAACAAATACAACAAAGGCTAATAATGCAACAGCTGAATAATAGTGTTGTGTGGAAACACCTGCAGCATATTGAAAAGAGTCGTCACTAATTGGAAGAAAGGTAACACGACAAATGTGCGCGGCAACTGCGGATTAGCGAGTGCAGCTTGGTAAAAACAGTGAAAAAGGCACTGAATACGCAAAAATGGTAAGAGTTTTCAGTACAAATGCTGAGCTATAAGCGCTTTAGCTGACGGGTCCTAATCCAAGCTTTGCGTCGGAAGTGAAATTTGTTGGTGGGCCAAACAAACGAGTGAAGACAATAGAATGTGCGGGCGGGCGGCAACAAAGTAAGCCAATAGTTACATATATTCTTGTCATACATCATATATAAATATAAGTGTATTTATAACTGCTAATCACATTTATTTAAAGGTAATACCATAATGCGCTTATCATCAATTGAAGGTGTCAAGCAGGACAAATATTATATAATATTTCTGGTTTTTGCTTCTTTACTTCACTATCAAACAACATATCAAATAGCATTATCTTATTATGTTATCAAGTTTATTTGGTATTTCGTGTGAAATCAAGCAGCGTTTTCCCAGCGACCGTCCTGCAGCACAGCTCCAACACAGCACTGCTTTATTCACACTTAACGGTAAGAATATTTTTCCGTATGAACGTCCAATAATCACTACATGAAGTGATTTTATTTCCCAACTCAACTTGCACTGATTGTTGAAGCAAATAACAAGTACGCACACAGGCCACGCGGAGCCGATGTGTAAGATGATGCAAACATACATAAATTGGTGGAACGAATTCACAATCAATTTCACACTTATGTGGTTGCATGGCTTACTTGGCAGATAAACAGATGAAAAAACAAACTACACAAAAGTATGTTCGGAAATTCAGAAATATTTATGTGTATAGTAGGGTGGGTATAAAAAGGCAATATTTTGTGAAAGAACGTAAAAAAATTATAAGAAATGCAATTTAATGTTGGTACGTATAACTTTTGAATGTGTCGACCTAGCAAAAAATCATATTGGAATTTTTTTTTGGATCGTTAAATTTCCGATAAGCAAAAATTTTTCATTTTCACTAAATAATAATTTATTCCAATGCATTATATCGTTACGTAAAATGCAAAATAAGGTAGCTTTAATTTTCAAAAGTTTACATGCAAATAAAAAAAGTACATACGAACTACTCATATTGAAATATAACCTGAGTTTTGGTTATAAAATGGTTATAAAACCAATATATAGGTTATATCTGACAGCGGAACCTGAATTTTATGCTACGTACATATATGTAATATGATGTAGTGAATCGTAAGCAATAAAAAACTCAATTTCGAAATTTTTAATGATACGTTGTTTTGCGTTTTAGGGAACGATATGTTTTTCCAAAGAAAATAATAAATAAGTTAACGTAAGCTTGGGTTTATATACAGTGTGTTCCAATGTGGGAATGTTGAAAAAGACAATCGCTAATTTAAAAAGACAAGCACACGAGTGCTACAAAGCCTTCAAAGGTAGTCGAAATCGTTGAAAACGTTCTTAAACTGATGAATATGCTAAAAAAAGTGAAGGATATGGTGCTGAAAATCGTCAAGTATGTGTTCGAGTGTTCCAATGATTTCGTTGGATATTTTGGGTACAAAATACGTTTTTGCTCGACTCGTCCTGATAAGGGTAAACATTTTTTGAAAAGAACAGAACTCTTTCGACATTCTCGATCGTGCGAATCCCGATTCCACATTTATGGAGAGTATTATAACTGTCATATGAGATATAGGCTTATGAGTTTTACATAAAAAAAGTCAAAAATCCTCGGAAGTGAACCGAGTTCAGTCGATCTAAAAGAGAGAACAAAATTCAACGAACTAGCTGCAGGTCATCCCAAAAAGTGCTTATCAAAAACTGAAAAAATCGTTGGCATAATTCAATTACATATGGTCGAGATTTCTTTAAAGGCAAAATAAATACTAATTAATTAAATGTTTTACTAAGAGAAAGTTAATGAATATTTTTTTTTGGCACACCCTAATATATCGTTTGTATTATTTGCTAAACAAAAGGTTAAACGATTTTTTTCCTATACCTCTAACAATTATACGCAGCTAAATTTATTCAATAATTTTTGACACACCCTAATACTTATTTGATATTTTTCTGACACACTTTAATGCTTCGTTTGTTTTCCTTGCCACACAAAAGGTTTAAAGATTTATTTTCATAAATATTATTTGCTGTTTAATTTTTTCAATATTTTTTTGGCACAACCTAAAGTTTAATAATTTTTTTTTGGCACACCCTAATGCTCACTTTGTTTTCCTTGCTATGCAAAAGGCTTAAAGATTTTTTTTTTGTATAAAAAAAATGCCTCCAAAACTTATACGCCATAAAATTTATTGAACATGAGCATTCACTCAGTACACCATGACGTATGAGCAACAGAGAATGCACAAATCGCTTGTATGAATGCTCTGAACATTTGATCTAAAATTATTACTTTCATATTCAATCTTTTCAAGTTATTTTATATCAATAAATTATTTAATTAATTGTTTTAATTCTAAAATTCTGATACTCATTTAATTTTTAAACTTATTGTATTATCATTAGGCGGACAACTTCATTTATTCGGTTCCTGCTCAAATGATTGTTTAAATACATGGGAAAATAACTTTGGTTTAGGCAGGGTTGCAATTGAAAATAAAGAAATTGTTTTCATCATTTCGCCCGATATTTTCACGGTATCTAAGAGAAATTTAGTGACATTCTGTTGTAGGTCAAAACCTGAAGAAGACAAGTAAAACAAAATCAACTCAGTAAAAACGGTCACCTTAATGTATGAGTACATGAATTCGTTTGTCTCTACTAAAATGTCAGTAAGAACAGTTGTTTACCAGTAATATTTAGTATGTTTACTTCATATATTATGTACATAACTTCGGTCAATTGCTGTTCGCAACGTAATAATATTGTTGTTTTATTTCAATATAAAATTTGGCTACAGCTGTGGCTTATTTAGTTCGGCCGACCAAAATGACACTTCAGCCACATTTCAACTGTTCATATTTTATATTATTAATACGACTTCCCGAGGACTCAGGCGCATGTATGCTTGCAGTTCACCAATAACCACCAAATTCATTTCATCCCCTCAACGCAGAGTAGAAAACTTAATATTAAATATATGACGCCAAGCAAACGCACACCAAAACAAGTAAGGAAGGGCTAAGTTCGGGTGTCATCGAACATTGTATACTCTCGCATCAAATACCGTATTTTTGTAAAGTTTTATTCCACTATCATCATTGGTTCCTAATGTATATATTATACAGAGAAGGCATCAGATGGAATTCAAAATAGCGTTATATTGGAAGAAGGCGTGGTTGTG
>NW_017537292.1:90338-95207 GCF_001853355.1 Bactrocera latifrons
TTAGTAGGGGGCGGGGCCACGCCCACTTTTCCAAAAAATTACGTCCAATTATGCCCCTCCCTAATGCAATCCTTTGCGCCAAATTTCATTTTAATATCTTTATTTATGGCTTAGTTATGACACTTTATAGGTTTTCGGTATTCGCCATTTTGTGGGCGTGGCAGTTTGCCGATTTTGCCCATCTTCGAACTTAACCTTCTTGTGGGGCCACTAAATACGTGTACCAAGTTTCATCATGATATCTCAATTTTTACTCAAGTTACAGCTTGCACGGACGGGTGGACAGACGGACAGACAGACATCCGGATTTCAACTCTACTCGTCACCCTGATCACTTTGGTATACATAACCCTATATCTGACTCTTTTAGTTTTAGGACTTACAAACAACCGTTATGAATGAACAAAAACTATGAACAAAACTATAATACTCTCTTTAGCAACTTTGTTGCGAGAGTATAAAAAAAAATTGTGTGGCAGCACTGTTGTTGAGCACACCAGCATCAAGCTTAACCTACACATTTACTGGAAATGTGCTTTATGAGGAGGTGGCACGCACATATCTTGCCAAGCAAGCTCATATTGAACGATATGAAATGTGTGAGTTCTGCTGCATTGTCAGTATATTAACGCCTACTTTGCGCCAATTTATAATGGGCACTGCATGTGTATGAGTGCTCATAAGTTCTTCGTTTGTGTCTTTATTGTGTGGCCAATATTCTCGCATTGTTGGGATTGGGATGTTTAATAGCTGGCAACAGCTGTTAATTGCGTGTTTGTTCGTCTTCTTCTTGACATACATATATCATAGAAAATTGTGGTCTTAATATTGCGAATATTGTTTGGTGGTTACTGACTTGAACAGTCTTGATCTTACTGAACTGGAAGAAGCTTAATGATCAAACCGAGTCATTTAAGTCACTTATTAAATGTTGAACTACCAATAATTTAATTTAATTCTCTCGTATTGYTGACTCTACCGTGTGCATCCGAAATTCGACTTCTCTAATTTATAGCTTTGTTCTGCACCAGCATTGCATATTATTGCTTATTGTTCGATGCCTTCAGTTGCTTCAATGGCATTTTAGTAAATTAAGAAAGTTAATTATTATTATACTCCTGATAAACTTCGAATAATGTATAGGTTGTCAAATATCCTTCCACTTTTAAGCAATGCTTTATAAAAAGTGTTGCACTGATGGGATTTATTTCAAATATGCGCCGCTTCGTTCGATAATCTGTTCCCATTTAGACGGCTACTTCAAAATACCCCCTTCGTAGAAGCCGTCCTCCTTATTTGCGAAGAACTCGGACAGCCACTTTTCACAAGCCTCTTCTGACTTCAATATTACACCAACAAGTGCGTTCACCATGGATAGGAACAGGTGGTAATCACTTGGCGCTATATCCAGGCTATATGGTGGATGTGATAAAACCTCCCAACCGAGCTTCCGTAGCTTCTAACGTGTCATCAACGAAGTGTGTGGTGGAACACTACACTCTTCCTGTTGGAGAATTCTGAAGGCTTCTGGTCGATCGCTTGATTCAAGCGTCTGGCCATATTGGAACAGCTCATAGTGGATGATTCCCTCTAACGTGATGTGTTTCATGATTTAATGGGTATTGGTCGCCACAGGTCTTTCTGGCTGGCTGGAAGGTACTTAAAATTTATATCCATGATACAGGGTCCGCCAATCTCTTGGTTTATCTGGGAAGAGACAGAGCTAACTTTGTCTTAATTCAGGAGTCATGGCTGAGTAGGAACGGTCACTCTGGTTTGGCGACTAACAACACAGGTAGAACCAGAGCTTGTTTATCGGTCAGATATGGACTCAATATTTTTTTTCTACATTTGAGCAATGAGGATGTCGTCACCGCTTGGTAGCCGGAGAACTCTGGTTGATGTTGGTCTACATGCTTCATGCCGACCAGTTGAAACCACCTCTTTAATTACCAAGAAGAGCTCTGGTAGAAGCTAGGCAAAGAGAAGCTAAAATGGTCATTAGCTCGGACGTAAACGCCAGTTTGAGGCATTAGATAGGGGGGAACTCAGACAACCTGCAAGAAGTAAGTCACTTTTTGATTTGGTTGTATCCGTAGTGACAATCTCTGTATTTTTAATGAGGGAAACTCTTCCAATTTTACAACTTCAGGCAGAGAGGAAGTCCTCGCCTAAAAAGAGCTGGCACCTTTGATTTCGGACTGGAGGGTTTTTAACGATCACTCCTTCTCCGATGTTAATTTAAATAAAACTGAACTGGTTTTATTTACCTGGAGGTATAAAATACCGGATGTATATCAAAGTTGGTACAGGATTATAAAGGCTTTTGTTGTCTTTTACTCTTGTAAAAGCGCTTTTGGGAAGCAGTAGGGTCTCTTACCAAGAGTTTTGGCTTTATGAAACCGCTGTTAAGGCAATACTATTTTATGGTGTATTTGTCTGGTGGAGGGCACTACATAAAGCCGTAATCGCTATTCTGGCTCTCGGAGATTTGCAGATTTTATTCCCTCCTAAGGAGCTTTGGGCATCACAACGGACATGCGTCTCTAGCGGTCCAAGTGGGATTATTCTGGTTCACACGAATATCAGCCTAGTTACTTAATCCTAGTTTTCCACTTTTAGTAGTTTTGAACATAATGTATGTGGATGGGTGTGACTATTAGCTGGTTTGAACCATTTTCATGATTCCAAGAACTTCTTTATTTCCTTTAAAAATATAATAAAAAATAAATTAATAGATTCATAGAATTTTGGCTTAGAAGAACTTGAAATACTCAACGCAAAAAAAGGGACACGAAAATCGGTCAAATGCCTCAAACAGCGGTAAATGCTAAACACCATAATAATATTGTATGCAACATGTGGACCGCAAACGCAATTCAGGTGTAACACGTAGCAATTTTGATTACACTCAAGGGATGTGGCGACGACGACAGCTGGCAACATATATATATATATATATATATGATTAAATATACATATATGCATATATGTTGTAGAAACCTCAACTAAACTGAACTAATCGACCTGGTTTCACCATCAATAGAAATCGCAGCGAATTGCAGCAAATCGGTGCAAACCAACAGAAAGCATATACAAATACACACGCGCAGATTTATCATGTTAACGAACACATGCTGCCGCTTATGCATACAAATCTACATGCTTATTGGTTTGTACATACATATGTACATATATGCAATGGCATACAGTGCGCGCGGGCGTATGCGTAACGTTCCATGAAAGCGGGTGCTTGTAATTATCAATGCAATCAATTTGCTTAATGACAAAAACCGCACATATCCACACGTTCTTTGTGCGCTTCTATAGAAAATATTTGAATTACGCGAAATTGATTTGCATTTATCAGCGAGTTTTAATGGAAAATAATTCCGGTTACTTCTGTTTTTGCGCAACGCGCGCTTTTTCCAGCGCAATTTTCAAGCGAGACGAAAGCTTTCATTGTTTTCTTTTTGTTTTTGCCAAATGTTTATGTAGGATTTTAGTTATGTTTACGCGATTTGTATTTCACCTCTTCATGTTTACCACAAAATTCACACGCAAATTCAATATATGTAAGTCAATTTTTTTACGACACAACACATTCCATCCATTAATCAGAATAAATGAGTGAAATGTTGGCAAAATATCTATGTAAATACTTTACGGCATACTTTCTCGTTAAATTGAATAATAAATTCAAAGCGAATAAACTAATAAATGAATAATTTCGTATTTCAATACTGCTAAATACGGTTTTTAAAAAAACTTGCAACTTTTGTTAGTAGCAATAACTTGGTAAAAATGTTGCCATTTTTTTATGATTTAGTTATGATCTATTAGCAGACTAAAACTGATAATTGGGTAGATTTTCAAAAACGAATAGCCACATTTTCTTATATTTCCAATTCTACATACTCGTGCACTTGTCATACGTAGGTTGCATTTTAAGTTTCGGGATTTGGCGATGGTTTTACAATCTGACAATTCAAAGCTGTATTAGAAGTTCGAAATTTTTATGTTATACATACATACTCAGCATGCTTTGAAATACGCGCTATTTCGCTTACAGTAACTTAAAATTTTCAACTCACCCAAAGAATGTAATTAAATCGCGTTCCTAGTATTACCATCTGACAATTCAAAGCTGTATCAGAAAGTTCGAAATTTTTGATTTTATACATACTYAACATGATTTCACCTCTGAGCGCTGTTTGTGTTGCTTACAGTAACTTAAAATATTCATCTCCGCCAAAAACTAGAATTAAGTGGCGCTCATGTTCACGCGAGGACTTTTTTTACAACTTTTGATTTATGTTAACTCAGTAACAGTGCATTGATGAACTTAATTGCATTTTGGGCGAAGAAGCTCCATCAAGGASCAGTGCTTATCGATGTTAAGGTTGTATATCACTCAAAAATGAATTTCTTAAGGGTTGACCAAAATCGGTTGTTGCTCGGGAAACTATTGATGCTAAGCGCAAACTGAGAACGCACGGTCGTCATATGAACTATCATGCAATTTAGAGAACTATGGGCATAAGTGGGACTAGCCTGCATACAATATTGCATGCAAATTTTACTGTCAAAACAAATAGTTCACGACAATTTTCAATTTGTCAATCGTTCAAAAACACACACGTGTCGTTTGGTAGAGGCAAATAGTAAAAAAAATCGAAAACGGTGCCTGAAAACACGTCTATGACATCGTGACAGATGATGAAACGGCTTTACGGGTATGCCGCTTGATATTTCGAGTTTAGCCGCAATCTTCAAAGGRTGCCACCAGTGCAACATTTTTTTTTTTTTCATATTTCAATACTTTATTATTTTCATTCTTTAGCGCTTCAGCTCTTTGTGAGCTTTGTC
>NW_017537292.1:95292-99043 GCF_001853355.1 Bactrocera latifrons
GGGTCTTCAGCTACATTGTTAAGAATCTCTTTTGCGACTGCTATTTGACGTCGATTTTTGTATTTTCGAAGGAGTCTACCTTTGACACGCTTCATCACCCAAAACATTGACCAGAATGTGTTGAGTCGATCAATAAGATAATTTGAAATTATTTGCTAACTTTCTGCTGCCAATATAAAGCGTCATGTTCTTCGGCAATGTTAAACTCGTTAAATTTTTTTCCATGGTGAACTTTTCGTATCGTAAACAGACAGCTGTCAAATATGTTTCCTCACTTCTTTTTGGACAAATGATCATCAAACTTTGGACCAACATGTTGTACCACACCAAGAAAGAATTTTTGATCGACGAGGTTTGCGCGTGAATTTTGAATGGATGCTTACTAAAATGTCCGCTTGATATTTCGAGTTTAGCCGCAATCTTCAAAGGGTGCCACCAGTGCAACATTTTTTTTTTTCATATTTCAATACTTTATTATTTTCATTCTTTAGCGCTTCAGCTCTTTGTGAGCTTTGTCRTGCTAAATGATCTTGAAACATTTCGGATATTTYCAGTTTATTTCTTAWGTTGTATGCCAAGCTTCTTCAAATSTTCCTCGAATTCKTCAATTCATCTTGAGCRTAGTCTTCGCCTTGCTCTGGTGGTGAATACTGTGGCCTCTGCAAATATCTCTGCGCTCACTTGTTGTCCATTCTCGTTAAATGGCAAAGTCATCTTATTCGCTGCGCTTTTCTGAAGCGTACACATTTTCATCTTATATAAGTAACTCTAATTTACGGTTTTAATTTACATATAAATCACTCGACTCCTCAAATGTGGTCATCGTTCATGCTTCTGCACTATATAGCAGGATGGGGTTGATGAATGACTTGTAGGATTTGGTCTTTGTTCGGTGAGGGATGACTTTACTCTTTTACTGCCTATTCAGTCCAAAGTAGCATCAAAAATGTGGTCTCTCATCTGGTTTGTTCTTTTCAATGTATTTTATACGTGGGAGGTTCCAAACCAATCGCAAAACTATAAGGAGGAATGTTTCGCCTTCTTCCTTTAGCTGCGTCTTCAAATGGATACATTTTCGCTACTCAGAGGATACTTGATCAAAGAGCGGAAGTCGTAAGCTATTTAAGTCATCCACAAATGAATCGTTTCTGGCCACTTCCAAGTGAATGGCGCTGAGAGAATTCTCCTCATTTGTGTGCATATCTACACATGGCTCCATTGTCTAATATTTGCCTGGTTCTGTTTAACATGTGTCCACTTCTTCTTGTGTCTTTCATCCTGTCATACATTTTGTCTATAAATAAGATTACAATTTTAATAAGATTTCCCGGTATTCCGGGGATATTCATCCTTGGAGTGCTATCGCATGCATTTTTGCCTTCCTTCGTGCTTTGTTTGAGGGAAAAAGTTAGTCTGCAGKCCAACTCTCGGATCTAAATTTGCATATATATTCAGGGAGGTATTTTTTGCATGGTTTATTAGTTAACTGTTCACAATTCTCGCAAATATTTTGTATACCGCGTTGAGAAGCAAAATTCCGTCATAATTTTTGCAATTTGTTTTAGCGCCTTTTTCTGGGTAGGAAAATTATTATTGCTGTATTCTCATCTTCTGACTGCGATTCACTATTGCAGAAGACCATGTTTTTGCAGCGACGTGGGAGATTGCGCTTAACTCGAAATAATTTAATTCATTACATACACTACACGTGCCCTTTGAAGTTATTAGTTGGCTGATGGCCTTTATGAGACTTTCTCTGAAATATGTGACTGCGGCTGCTCTTTTTACTAAACCATTCATTGAGAATAATATCTAAAGAATGCCAAGTGTTCTTATAATTAAARGCAATGGCGTGGCATACAATTTATTTGTTCTCCGCCTAAATACGAATTGTTACGAGCGCCGACATTCCTACCTAGGCGACCACATCATTTTCACTTTCATTCGATTGCGTTGCATTCTGTACGCTCCCCCTTTAATGCTGCGTGATTTTAATTAGGCAAATTAAATTCATTCCAACTCATAGCTATCCGAARTGAACAAATTGCGCACACATACACACGCACATGCATAGCCATGCAGGTACAGAGCCAAAGTAAACAAACGGACCGCATAAAATGCATACAAATGGTCACTTAACGATAATGGCAGAGCGGCATGCGCGAATTCCGGAATCAACGAAATGCTGGCGGCTGTGCGCAAGGCCCCCTCCCCCCCCACGCGTCGGCATTGCCACGAGGAATGCAATGGAGTGGCAGCGCCAGTTGAAAGAGTGCCGCATGTGGCGTTCATGGAAGGCAACGGCGACCAGCAGCGGTTAGCGCTGGCGAGTATAAATGTGTTACGAAGTGTGTGCWAGCGAGTAATAGCCATTATCATGATCAATGCTGGCGCCGGCTGAAATCAGAAACAGCTGCCAGCTAACGGTTGTGCGACACCAGCAGAAGTGTGGCGGCGCATAAGAAAYGCTCAGCGTTAACTAAAATGAAACACAATTATGGTGAGCAATTAATGTAAGCACATATTTTAATTAGCAAAATAAAATATGCAGCAACTGTTTAACGGCAACAGCAAAACAACAATGACAATGAMGGCAGCAGGAGCAATGCGGCAACCGTTTACATGCCATTACAGCCATAATATGCCCACGTGCACACCACAGCCACACCCACACCGACAACCACATTCACGCCGCCAAACAAACTCACACCGATGTACACACACACCCACACGGGATGAACCGGCTTACGGCTCGCAACATATCCATGTGATTTACATGCGCAACGTGCCACAAGCGGCGGCGCATCATTGCGATTACATTGCCTCAGCGCTGTTGTTAATGCGATTTCAAGTGTTTGCCGTCATACACACACACACACACACACACACGCACACACACACACGCGCACACACTCTGCATGCTTAAATGTGGTCGCCGGCGCAAGCCACCGCGGCTTATTTTAAAATTTCGCTTCTTGGCTGAAAGATAGTTGAAATATTTATAGTTGTTGTTGTTGTTGCTTTTGCAACGGTTTGCAAAGTATTTTAATTGCGTTAATTAAAAACGACTAATGCTGTTCGAGCTATTCTTCTAAATAGTTTATTGTTTCAATGCGCATTGTCGGCGTGTAATTGCAGCAAGTTTYGCTCATAAATTTTGTGCCTTAATGATTGCCAAGCTGCGGTACAGTACACTCGAGAACTTCGTGTACTAAATAAAAGTGGAGATAGAAAGGCGCATAATTGTCAAATTTTAGGTGGAAAAGAGTGCATAAGTACATATAAACAAACAAAAAAAAAAAAAAAAGCCAATTGAAGTCTAGAACATAGAATGTACGCACTCGTTTGAAAGAAGAAGATTTTTAAAACAGCTTTAAGCTGAGGTCGTTGCCAAGTCTTTTGCTAACTTCATTCTCGTTAAAATATAAATATAATTAGCTAAAGTAACGTCTTGCTACATTAGTCCATACTGAACTTTTGTGCAGTATTAGCACTGTTCTCTTATACACATCTAGATGTGTATAAGAGACAGCCTCAAATGTGGTCATCGTTCATGCTTCTGCACTATATAGCAGGTCTCTTATACACATCTAGATGTGTATAAGAGACAGAGCCAGATCCTTCTCCTTCCAACGGAGTGGAGGCCTTCCTCTTACCAAATGTGGTCATCGTTCATGCTTCTGCACTATATAGCAGGATGGGGTTGATGAATGACTTGTAGGATTTGGTCTTTGTTCGGTGAGGGATGACT
>NW_017537292.1:99082-103349 GCF_001853355.1 Bactrocera latifrons
AAGACGTTGCGTTATAACCCCTATATCTCTGAACTCTATCCCCTGCAATTAAAAAACCAAACAGATTTCGTTAAAGTAAGGTTAAATCTACTAATTAAAATCGAAGCAGTAAGCAAAATAAAATTGTTTTGACAAAATAGCGTTTTATAAAAAAAAATCTGCGTTTTGAGCAAATTTTCGACCTTAAACTGCTTGTAAAAAAATATTAGCGGTGCGAAAAAATTTTCGATTGATTACTAAAAAATATATTTAAGAAGATTTTTTTACTTAAAATTAACTCAAATTTAAAAACCAAAAATATTATGATGAAAATAGCTGCATACACGAAATAATCAAAGTACCAGCCAAAATTTTGATTTTTGCCAAAATGGCATTTTCCGAAAGAAAATGTTGTTTTTTGTGAAAGAATTTATATTTCAGAATGGCTTAAAAATCGAAATTAACAGTTAATTAAAATAGAGATACTTTTTTCAATAGCGTTTTTTCCCCGTTCGTAGTCTTAAGCTGTCATGTTATTTTCGTTTAGTATTTTTGGCATTTCATGATGGAAAAACTTAAGGCTGAAAATTGTTTATGCTCGTGTTCTATTGTTTTCAATAAGATGACTTCATTTCCCAAACATTGCATTAATCGATGGACTTATCGAGAGAACACTTTGGTGAGCAGTTACTTTCACATTTTGCACTATCGATTGGCTACCAAGTTCGGGTGATATCACACATTTATATTTTTCCTAATGGAATATTTAAAGTCTAAAGTCTATGCAGACAATCCTGCTTCGATTAAGGATTTGCAGCAAAACAGGTTACAGGTMGAAATGCTCGAACGAGTCATCGCAAATTGGACTCAAGTGATGGACCATGTGAGACGTAGCCGCRGCCAACATTTGAAAGAGATAATTCTAAAAAWATCAATGTTCTTTTCAATGATAATAAACATTTCCCATTAAAATGGAAAGTTCTGTGTTTTTCTTTAAAAAGTAGGGAACCTCGAACTGGATCACCCTTTGCTATCAATAATCGTATTACTCCGATAATTCTATCACACCCGGTGAATGGATCGAAGAAGGCTGTGAAAAAACTCTAGATTGATTGGTTCAGCTGTTGGAGAGATTTCCTCAATGTCTCTGAAAATTTTTTGGTTATCTCGACATCTCTCGAGAGTCCGCTCGAATGATTTTGGTGGACTTTTTGGTATGAAATGAGTTCTTGTTTGACTCGCGTCGATAAAGCCGATTTTTTTYAAAAAGAGCACCATAAATAGGCCTCTTTGAACATGCTTGTTCGTCCGAATTCCGATGCCACATTTATGCACAGCATTATAACTGCCRATGATACATGAGTTCATGAGTTTTACTCGCAAACAAGTCAACAATCATCAGAATGAAAGGAAAAGCCAAAAAGAAGAAAAGAAAATAGGCAAACCATCTCAAAAGTCAAGGTTATGCTCATTGCTTCTTCGGTATTTATTGTTTGGTGCATCATGAATTAGTTCCGGAGAGACAGACGGTCAATAAGGAGTTACATGTGTGAGTGTTGAGGCATTTCCGCGAGATCATCCATAGATAATGGCCGGAAAGCAGACTTGAATCCGTGTGATTTTTCTTGTTCCCAAACTGAAATTRCCTCTCCGTGGAGACCGCTTTCATAAATAAAAATTCGCTGAAGGTGCTGAAGGCCATCCTAAAACGTGCTTATGAAAAGTGTTTCGGGAACTGGAGAAATCGTTAGCATAACTATATGATATCTGGCCGGGATTACTTAGAAGGCGATAAAGTTCACGTTTTTGTCCCAACATACATATATACATACACTGTAGACTCTCCGATGTTTCCTTCTGGGTATTACAASAAAAATTAACTTACWGTAAGTTTGTTCTTTKCTCTAAGRRAGAATGTTGGTTAGAGTAGGTWTGGTTGATATTTTTCGTATMTTTTTTAGAGAAAAAATTACASATYRAAGGAGGAGCTTCCTTAAGTGTTTTATTTTGTAGTAGTTAAACGATATAACAACTTACTATAAACTAAATCAGCAGTCACTAAATTGAAGTAAAAACTAAATATGGCAACTAAAAAATATTTTATAACTTGAAGATTTTCAACATCTCTCTTTRAAAAATAAAACGTATTTATATGTATTACCGGTTATCTTTCGGTTATGAATGCGGTGAGCGGAAAGCAAAGCTATTAAGATAATGCGGGGAACTATTTGTGGTAAATTTATTCTAAGCGAGCGGTTAAAAGACTAACGCTTATTAGACCTATTTTATTATTTATTTATTTTTCTGTTACTGCATTAGCGCCACAGTTTCACTTTCATTGACTAAGTCACAGTCTCAAAACGGCTATAAAATTYACTCAATTACTTAGTTGACTAAATATGCAGTTGTTTACGCCAACACATAAATATGCATGTAGTACTTTGGCCTATTTATTTGTGGTAGCGGTGGCTTCGGCTTGGTCTTGGCATTGTAGCGAGCAGGAMACTCTTGTTGGTCGATTTGATAAATTGCCAATAATTCATTGGCTAAAGTTGGGTCAAATGGCGCATTTGGAGGCGTTTATGGTTGCTGAGGTCACACTGCCGGTGCACGGTTAATAAATATAGTTAAGGCCTTCAACACACAAACAAGCTTACATGCACTTAAGTGGTAAGCCCATTCGTTGTCATGCCTTGYGAGTGTTAGCGTGGTATTGGGAGCAGGTATGCTGCCGTTTTTTTTTATATTTTGCCGCGTTTGCAACTCTAGTAAAATTTTTGTGCAGGGGTGCTGCTGCTCTATCTGCATCATTGAGTTATTGCCGGGGAAAGACAGTTATGTTCTACGCAGTTCAATTGATACTTTATTTTGGTGCTGATTTCAATTAAAAAGCTCTATTATATTCTGTGCTTTATTAAATTTTTGTCTAACTTAGAGTTTATTAGTAGGTCAAATAAATTTCGAATATTTTGTAAATGTATATTGCCTCTGTTGGCTTATAGATTGTATTACYTTTTATATGTGGTTTCGGATTTCCAATTACGTTGCAATGAACACAGTTAACCCGCATGGAAATTCTTAATAATGCCTGCAAGGAAATTCAATAATTTTGTTCAATAGTTCAATTTAATGCAACTTTAGCCAATTGAAAAGCTCAACTCAACCAAATAATAAACGATATTCATTGTGATTTTCAAAACACGGTTTAGCAAGAATATATGCAACATTTGAATATATAATTTTGATTAAATATATATATACATATGACCAAGTAAAATGCAAATTACCTAACATCATATTACATAGGTTTACATGCGAAGGAAAAGCACTATAATAGAAACCACTCAAATTGATATAAAATTTGAGTTTTGKTTATAAAGCGGTTATACATTGGTTACAAAATAGTTATRTATTGGTTATAAAATGGTTATATATTGGTTATAAAATGGTTACATATTGGTTATAAAATGGTTATATTTAACAACGGAAGTTTAAAGTTTTTTCCTACATATGTATATGTAATATGACGTAGTGAATCGTACGTATTTGATGAAATGTTGTTTTGCATTTTAGTTGATGGTATGTAGTATATATGAATATAGCCACTACATTGGTGATCTTATGTTGAGAGACACTGCTTTTGATTTTGACGTCTTTTTTAAATGCAAACTTTCATATTTTTTATTTAAAAAGGTGTTAATCTTCACGTTACAGAAAAACGTTAACTTCACCTGCAGTGAAGCTTAATACCATTCGCACTTGCATATTATGAAAAGAAATTTATCTTGATATCGATCGGTTAGTTTGTATGGTACTTAAGTTCGATTTGAAGAATTCGTACGAAGATTGTAGTTTTTATGGACGCCATATATTATAGTGGTCGGTGATCAACTTATTGAAGAGAGAAAGGTGTGTGCAAAGTTTCAGATCAATAGCTTGAAAACGTAGAACCTAGTTTGCGTATAGGGGTAACTGTTACATGGGTTTCCTTTGTAAAAAAACAGTATTTTTTCAAGAATTTTTTTCTCATATAAAAAATGAAAAATTTTATTAATTTTTTATTGTCACAAACATTTGCTATTAACAAAGAAATTTTGAAATAAAAAAAGTGTTTAAAYTCTGCCATTTTCGCTGACCGCTAGAAAAAATTTGCACGCTATTCGGGGGAATAACTCCTTACTGGATCATCTAAAGTGGAAAAATACATGTTTTAGTTAAAACCTTAACTTAGAACTTGGACAATGGAAAAATAACCGAAAATTAGATATTTGCAGAAATTTTTCCAAAA